>NW_006159765.1:825794-882578 GCF_000334495.1 Tupaia belangeri chinensis
GAAAGATGGGATAGTATTTAACCTGTGTATTTTGTAATAGTAGTGTAACTATAATCTGTTATTTGATGTATTATTGGTGCAATTAGTCAGACTAATTTGATTGATTGTAACAAAACCCTTGATATCACTGACATTAATAATAAAATGAACAGGGACTTGAATCAAAACTGCTACAGATGTTCTTCCAAAGTGGTTAATTGGCCACCAGAACAGATTTAATTAATAATTGACTATTACATGTGATGAAACTATTGATACTCATTGTCAGATGCTTCAGGGAGGTGAAATAATTTGGAAAATTTTGTGTAATGATGAGCAATTCTGTGCTTGATAATTGAGCATATTAAAATATTTCCTTAAAACAACAGTAATAGTTCATTGAGTAATATAAATGGATCTTTGTGTTTATATTTCTTTGTTTCTGCTTTATGCAGTACATAACAAAAGTAAAAAGAGAAATGCCAAAGGCTGGCTCTGTGGTCCAGTGGGTAAGAAAGCCAAATCCCACATCAAGGCCCAGTGGTTTGAAAACCAGGTCAAGCATGTGGGCGTGTGTGCCCAAGGTCTCCACAGGATGAAGAAATAGAGAAGGAATTGTGCTGTTATCATAAACTATGGGGAGTGATGTCTCTCTCTCTCTCTCTCTGGAGAGAACATGCGCCCTTTGATAATGAAGGTAGTGATAAATCATGACTGATTTGCAAATAAGATGTGGCCTGGTGTCAGAGGGGTAAGTAAAATGAGTAAATTCAGTGTTAATCTCAAAGTTTTGTTTCCGAACTCCTTTAGATCAGTGCATGTAGCTCACATTCATTCATTTTTTTTACTCTCTCTCTATATATTTTTTTCTTTTTTTGGAGAGGATTTTGCTATAGGGCGCGTGTGCTCGCCAGAAAGACAGAGAGAGACAGAGAGATAGAAAGCAAGAAATCACCCCCCAGGGGGGATGGCCACGCCGCTATCCCTTCTCCTCCATTCTCCTCTTGGGATTTGGGCATGCACGCACACGCGCCCGGCGTGAGTTTAAGCCACAGGGTCCGGGACTCGAACTGTGGTTGACCACGTGGGAGTCCAGTGACATAGCCATTACGCTAACTGCTTGTCCCGTACTCTATATATTTTTTACTGTGTGTAAATATCACAAATTGTCATCGTCCATTATTATACTATATGTAGAACTAGTATCCAGTTTTATTTGTTTGAGTCAGCTTACCAAGATGAGTTCTGAATCCAGAGAACAGGACTCTTGTTTTTTACTAGCTAAGTCATCTTAAAAAGTGAATGGATCTTTCATCACTAAAAATGGCCTGGTCTGTTATAAATCCTCTAAAATATGTCCTTTGTAAGACTGTATTGAGCATTAAATGAATTCACAGAGAAGAGAAGCTCAAAAATTGTAGTAGGGGTTATTAGCATTTTACAATCAGGGACAGACATGCTGTGTACTTCTTTTATATATGTTTCCTATGGAATAGTCTTTCTAGCATATACGCCATAGAATAGAAATGTTTGATCATAAGATATATGTGTGCGTTATTTCCTTGCGATCTTTTTGATTTTTATTTTAAAACTGTCTATTTTGGGGACAGGAGATGGATAAGTGGTTATTTATTTATTTGTTTGTTTGTTTTCAAGAGAGATTTTTGTCGCCCAAGAGACTGAGAAACAAAAAGCAAGAAATCACACCTGGGGGGATGACCACATTGCAATCCCTTCTCTTTCTCTCTCCTCTCAGTATCTTGGGCATGCACACACACACCCAGCATGAGTTTTAAGTTGCTGGGTCTAGGACTCAAACCTCAGTCTACTATGTTGTGTGCATAAGTAACCATTATGCCATCTGCTGGTCCCCAGACCTTTTATACTTATTAGTTTTGCACTCACAGGAATTGTAATAGTGAGACATTTGCTTGTTTTATTCACTTTTAGTTTGTTAGTTTTTCCATTCTGGTAAATAATTATGTGAACAATATCTTTGTGTGTAAAACACGTATGATTTTTTAAACATTTGCTTATTCCTTCATTTAATTTCAATGTCGTATTAGGTGTCTGTTACGGGTTAAGCTCTGGAATCCTGCCTTGAGAAAATAGTATGTACAGATCTAGTCGTGGATGGAAAGAACAAGACAGTAAAGAAACTTTTATCAAGAGGCTGACCAGTCCATGTCAGAAATAAAAATGGAAGGCCTGCCTGATCTCTGCTTTTGCGACTAAACTTAAAAAACACTCTCATTCAGTACCACAGCCTTGAAGATGGTTAAGTGGCGAGTTGCTAAGAAAACAAAAGATGTAACAGTTTGAAGAAAACCCTCAGAAGAATTTAATGGACATGTCTATTAAGCTCAAGGTGTTACAGATACATTGTCACTAGTACAACAGATAAATACACCCAGGACCATGATGCTTGTATTGGGACCACTTGATGACTTCATTGGATATTTTGGAGCATTTCAAAGAGAATTGCTATGTGATGAGTTACAGGACCGCTGGTCAGCTTTGGAATGTCATTTCTTCCAGAGAGTTTGTTGATCTCTCTACACTGTGGGCTATGAACAAGGGCTTTTATCCAGTGGTGTAAGTCTTGATGGGAGTGAAGAGACCAGAACTTGTTCATGGATATTACCATCCCTGTGGTTGGTTTTGTGTTCTACTTCAAGATCATCCAAGCCAGAGTCTTTTGATAGGCTATATTTAGACAGATCCACATGGATGATTGCTCAGTCTGCAGTAGACACAGCCATGGCCAGTGCTTTAACCAGTTTCTAAAGTGATTTATGAAAAGCCTTGATATATTCAGACTTCTAGTGCTATGATCTCCTTAATCAACTTTTCTTTAGCTGTGTGGCCTGTAAAAATCATCCATTTATCTCTTCTGAAGAGCCTCTAGAAAAATCTGAGATTTTTCTTTTTGATTTAGTAGCATATTTTTATTCCTAAAGTATGAGATGGCATTTTAATTTTCTTAAATAGATGTTTGCACATTGTTTGGTTTGTCACTAAGTCTAGAGATAGACTAAAACAGAAATCACAAAGAAGTAAAGTTCTTGACTCAAACTCAAGAAATTGAGAGTATGAAAATGTTGGGTGCTTGGAAGTTAGAAAAAGCACAAGTATTATGCTGTTTGGTTAAAATCACCTATTTTAGAGCTTTATGAATATCTTGTGAAATGTGAAGTTAAATGTTAATGCTTTGCTTTTGGTGTGTTGTTACGAGTTTGCCAATATTTTGGACGGTCAAAAAAAATCCTTCTCTATAGTTTATAAATATTAGCTTCATTGTCAATTGATTTATGCTACTTTTAAGCATGGAAAAGGCCAACAATGACAGAAGAATAAATATCATAGTAACTGCAGGTACAATTCATAGACAATTTAGTTTTGCTATCTAGATAGCATTCTTTTCTGGATATCTTTAAAAAAACGCTTGTGTCTTTATGTGCATTTATTTTAGGAGTCCCCAACACATTTATGCCTGGCTATAATAGTACAAAAAAATGCCAAATGTGCTCTGGGGACACCACATTGATTGACCAGGATTCTGAGTTGTGTGAAACATTGGTCATGTCACGTAATTATAAATAGTGTCATCTTTCTAGAAAGTCCAGTTTAAAAATGTTCTGGACATGTTTCAGTCTTGAAAGTATAACTGAACTCATAAAGTGTCATAGACTAAAAATAAAAAGAAGCATATATCAACCTTACCTTGTTGTGTTTTGGTTTGTTTTTACTGTGCAGTGCATGTGCTTTCAAGAGAGACAGAGAGAGGGAAAGTGAGAAATTACCCCCTAGGGGAATGGCCACACGGCAATCCCTTCTCCATTCTTCTCTTCGAATTTTGGCCACTAGCATGATTTTCAACCCCCTAGATCCAGGACTCAAACCAGGCAGTTGGCTATGTGGGAGTCCAGTGCCTTAAATACTATACCACCTGCTGGCCCCAACATTACTCTTTTCTTTTTTAGAAATGTGTTCATGTTATAAATTTCAACTTCTAAATAAATATATTAACATTTAACCTAATTTCAGCTTCTTAGCTATAAAGAGAAACTGATTTGACAAAGTCGGTGTTGTGATAGCCGTGCCATCCTCCCACAATTATGAATGATTTGCATTTCATGTAAGTGATGGAATATTTCATGAAAGGGATTCTCTGAATGGCAGCTCTAATATCAGTGTGTTTCTCTTCCTCTCCCTTATCAACATTCAAACGTCTTCTTTACAAACATGTATTGAGACTTATTTTGAGTTGAGCCTTAGGTAGTTCTTTCAGACTAAACACTCTGGGACCTGGAAATTGAAACGTCAATTTTAAGTAATTGAACATCAAATTGACAGGAAAATAAAAAGACAAGTGAATTCACGTTTGCGGGATTTCAAAAGGACATTTTCAATAAATATACATTTCTCAAACATGTTTTCCTGCTGTAAAAGATATTCTACTTTTATTTTCAAACCATATTTAACACGTGTATATATTCTGTTTTTTAATGATAAAAATTATGCCAAAGCTGAATTACTCTATAGAACCTTCCATAAAAGAAAACTTTGAATATCTGTGCAGATTTCTTTCTATTGCAGTTACTCTAGTAGAAGACACTATACGTTTACATTTTGATAACATTTTCAGTCCAATCCAGTTTGCCAGGATGATCTTCAGTTTTAATTTTCCATGTGTTGTTCAAGTTATCTAGGAGAAGTAAGTATGATACTTAAACATAATATAAGCAGATTTTAAAATTTTTAATTTGATGTGGGTATCTTCAATTTACCTTGAAATATAGAAGCTTAATACTATGTACAGTATTTATTAAATAAGTCAAAATGCCTGAGTAACAAAGTGTTTATTATAGTAACTTGTAGGAATTTATTTGTCGAAATGTCTGTCTATAAAATGAAAATGACGCTTTTCTAGATTAGCCAATAATTCTACAATTTACAAAAGCAATAACCTAAAAGCATACCAAACCAAATCCTGTCTTTATAGTGATGTCCAATTCTGATTTCAAGAGCAACAATATAGTCTTTTCATTGAACATTCCAAATTGTTCACTTTTTCTCTCTAAAGCAGGTTTTCCTATGCTTTGCTTTTCCCTCCCTGCTGCCCTTCCTCTTTCCTTCCTTCCTCCTTTTCTCCCTTTCTCTTTGTCACACTCTTTTTCTCTTTCCTTCTTGGTAGAGTTCTTATTTTAAATGCATCTTTTTTTTTCTTTTTTTCAAGTTAACAGATAAAAACTGTGTATTTAAGGGGTAGTAATGATTATTTGAAAAATGTATACATTATTGAATGGTTCAATCTAGCTGATTAACATATACATTGTTGTACTTAGTTATCATATTTGTAGTGATAACATCCACTTTCTTAGCACTATTTTTGGGGGGAGAGAGAATTTTGTTACAGGGTGTATATGCTCAAGAGAGAGATAGAGACAGAGAGACAAAAAATGAGAAATCACTCCACAGAGGAGTTGACCATGCCACAATCCCTTTCATCCATTCTCAACTTGGGATTTTGGGAATTCATGCCTGTCCTGCATGTGTTTCAAATACTGAATCCAGGACTCAGATCACAGTTATCTATGTGGGAGTCCAGCACCTTAACCACTGTGCAACCTGCTGGCTCTCTTCTTAGCACTTTTTAAAAACACAGAACATTGACATTAGTTAAAGTCACCATGGTGTACAAGAAATCCCTTGAACTGATTCCTCCTATCTGATGTAAATTTTAATCTTTTGACCAGCAATACCCCAACCACCCTCCATTTGCAACTGGTAGCCATGACTCTACTCTCCACCTCTATGAAATCAATGTTTTTAGGTTCCAAATATGAGAGGAATCATGTGCAATATCGTCTTTCTGTGTGTGGATTGTTTCACTTAACATAATACCCTCCAGGTTCATCCATTCTGTCACAAATTGCAGCATCACAATCTTTTTTCATATCTGAGTAGTATTTCATTGTGCGCATATACCACATCTGCTGTCTATTCTTCTGTTGATGAATATTTGGTTGATTCCATTTATCGCCTAGTGCTGCAGTAAACACAGGAGTGGTCACAAGAGAATGGAGCATACATTTGTATTCATTTCTTCCAAATATCAGTGTAAAAATTTATAAAAATGGAAACATAGTTATTTATGCCACAGCCAGTCACTAATGCTATGCCAAATAGCATATACTGTTACCTGTACCTAGTGAGACTATGTACAGTGTACACCTCCCATAGGAAATGGTTATGCTGCCATCCCAACTACTGGATTTACTCCTCCTTTCAGGATTTTGGGCACATGCACACACGGGCCCAGCATGTTTTCAATGCCAGTTCCAGGACTCAAACCTCACAGTTAGCCATATGGTCCAGCCACCTCAACTATCATGTTACCAGTTGCCTCACATTAATGCATTCTTAAACATATTCAGTTCAACTTAGGTTTCTCTGGAAATTTTGATTTACATTTCACAAAGGAAGAACTGCCTAAATGTCTTCCACATTTAGCCAAAATGGTTGGGTGGATTTTAAAGAAACATGACAAGACCAGAAAAATGCCAGAGGAATTCAGTTGTTAATGTATTTCATGTCCTATATACTAATTTTTGCTTTGAAGTCTTGGATATAGTCTATGCATGGTCCACAGGCTTTTAGTCCAAGACACTTAATATGTGATAAATAGCTATGATGTGTGTGTGCACGTGTGTGAGTGTGGCTTGTGTGTGTCTCATAACAGCAATTCTAATAGTGTAGATGTATTTAACACTCCCCTTTCTCTAGACAGCAAAATTATTTTCAAGAATGATTCTATAATAATAAGTTGTATGTGCTACCTTTATGTATTAATTTAAAAGCAGTTCAAATATTCAGGAATTGTTGAAATTGCACTGAAAATATAGTTTAAGTGTTTTGGAGCAAGATTCAAAGCCAAATCATTTCTTCAAAAGAAGCTCTTTGACTCATACAAATTTACTTCTTTCTCCTAGAAAAGCTCTTGTCGTTGAAAATAAATTGAATTATGAACTCTATGAAGATATAAATCTAATGGTACTAGGCTCCTAATGACTTCAAATGAAAAGACATTGGGAGTATGTTTGTTCCCACAGTAATTAAAACCAGTTCCAAGGAGATATGCTTTCACCATCCTTTAGAAATAGCTGGGATACCTTACATTATTTTTCATAGGACTTGACTGGACCCCATGTTACACATCCTACTTAGAAAAATGTTATAAGTTTTGAGAAAAAAATAGAAAATTAATATAGTAGAAAATGGATACATAGGCCCATAACCATTCTTATGTTTCTAGTTTTGGTATTTGTTGAGTGAATAAACAAATGAATGGATAAATGAATTAATTTCCATGTGTTTCTTAATAATGCACATCTAAAAGCTATAATCTCCAACTGTAGTCATAAACCTTGATTATGAGCTTAAAAAGAGAATATCTATGTCATTAAACTTCCTAGTTAGCAAAAATAAGCCATCTATATGTTGTTAATTATTTTACAAAGCAAATTCATGCAGGTGACCTTTGAATGATCTTAGGAGATACTTTTAAGTTTTTAATATTACACTATTATAAATTTGTTCAAATCTTTAGATTCTAAATTTAAACTTTATTATTATTATTATTATTTAAGGTTTTTTTGCTATAGGGTGCTTATGCTCATTAGAGATAGAAAGAGGGAAACTGAGAAATCATCCCCTAGAGGTAATGGACATGCTGCAATTCCTTCTCTCCTCTCAAGGTTTTGGGTATTCATGCACACGTGCTAGAGTGACTCTCAAATTGCTGGTCCAGGACTTGAACTATAATTAGCCATGTGAGATTGCAGCTCCTTATACACCCCACCACCTGCTGACCCCAGCTTTTTAAAAAAACTAATAAAAATAAGTTTAGAGGATGCCCTAAACACACCATTTTTTCAGAAAATTTGATAAAATATGCTTAGATTTTATTTTGTAAATCATTGCCTAGCCATTTGCCCAGCTTGGAGTTCTTGTTTATTTTTATGAGACCCTGAGACACTAAGTAAAGATATAGGAAATTTGTAAGCATTGCCAAGAGTTTTTTGTACAGGAGTATTTTGGCAATCTAAAGAAATTTTTATTAGAATGAAATTGGTATAATTATAAAAAATCAAGTAGGTAGGCAGCAGCAGATGGAAACATCAAATCATATGCTACAAGATGTTATCCTCATGCCAGCAATGACTCTCTAGACAAAAGCTCTGGTACAAAGGGTACAGAGGTCGCAATCACAAAAATAATAAGAAAATTCACTGGTCAAGTCTCAGATGAAATTGTTATCATTAAGTTCGCCAGAACTCTGATTAAAAACAGTTCTTGAAAACGTGGATGGCATTCTTTTTATAGCACTTCTCTTGACTTGACTCTTAGACAGTCCAGTCCTCTCCCAGCGCAAATCTTTTGGAAATGCCTCTTTCATACTGCATGCTCCTTAGTGACAGAGAAAGTATTTTGTTTGCAATTGTGATTTCAGGATAGAACACAAAGGAGACGATGGTCCATAAATGATAGATGGAGAGCGGATGTAAAGCTTCACACCTGAACTCATCAGAAGGTAAGAAAGAATGTAGGATGTGTGAAGATGATGATAGGGATGATGATGTAATGGACAGAATGCAAGAAACCGAGTTGTTTTCTGATAGGCATTCAAAAACAACTGGAACTACTTGAAAATAAAGTCATGACAGTAGAATATTTAAAATTAAACATTTTTGTTATATGAAAGACTGTAATTGGGTACTGCCGTGTACCTGAGGATCAGAAAAAAGTTATTACAATTGTAATAAAATATATTAAGGGCCTCAAGTGGGGCAAAGTATATAGAGAGAATTCAGTCGTAGAAGCAAGGGAACTTGATGACTGATTGAATGAGAAGAGCAGTAATCAAGTGTGATTTAAACGTGAAGGAAAATGAACACTGTATATCGAAGTTCATTACATTTCAAAAATATCTGCTGTTGAATATGGAAGAAGGTATTAATATCCCTTCTACCTTTTCAGTAACACTTTATAGGCATTGAAACCAGGTGCCAGAGTGCTTTTTATCATGGACAATATTGTTTTAAATATGTTACATTGTATCTTCTTGATGACAATATTAACCTTCTTAGTTATTTTGGTTGATATATTTACTGTGTCCCTTTGTTACCCACACATTTAGGTAATGATATGTTTATTTTTTCATAGAAATAATTTTTATTACCATTTTTTCTAATATTTCAAAGAGGAAGAGTTTGAATTAGTCACATATAGATTTAGCATTGGAATCAATATGCTTAAGATCAAATATGTAGCAAAGAAAAATTAAAATGAGAAATTAGGGAGAAAAGTCATTTAGAATGAAGTATTTTAATTTTGGTAAATACATTTATGTTACCAATCAAATAAAAGAAAATAAGATCCATTACTCATAGACAAAGTATAAAATAAGAATAACGCAAGCATAGACTTTTATCTTCAATCATAGTTATGCAAAAAAGGACATTGAAAATGGAAATTAAGGGCTGGCAGGTGGCATGCTCGTTAAGGGTGCTGGACTCCCACATGGCTAATCACTGTTCAAGTCCTAGACCAGGTGGCTTGCTTTCTTACTTTCCCTTTCTTTCTCTCTATTTCTCTCTGGTCAAATTCAAATTAAAACATAATAATAATAACAAAAGAAGTTAAATAAAATAATTATTTAAAAAAGAAAATGGGAATTATAGCACCATATATGTTAAGCTACCATGCCTATTTCATTATAAAACATAAAGTATATTTTTGTTCATATATAGATGTATCAAGAATATCAAATAAATTAAAAACTTAGCTGATATAGGTGAATCCTGAATTCTCTCACCCCAGAGAAATTCAATTTTCTGAGTTCTCTGAAAGACTATTGCTGATATGGTAAAAGAGAATGAAGAATGTGGAAAATCCTTTTTCTAGATAATAACTGCACTTTCAAGCTATTGTTTTGTGCGTAATCCAATTTGAAAGTCAAAAAAATAATATCGCTTAGGCATTTCTCCTTTATTTCATCAGTAAAGCATTTTAATCTTCCTCTATGCAGAAGGATACTTAGGGTAGTCCAGAGCAAAAGCCAAGCCCTCAGAAAAGCAAAAGATAAACATATAATAATATTAAAATCAATTACCTCTTTTAGAGAAGCTTATTTAAATATTCACCACATCTGTCTGCAAAAACTCATTCTTTTCACTTAATTCCCTTTACTGTTACAGTGTGGACATTTTTCTTAATCTTTTTCTTAAATTAAAATAGTAAATACTGGAAAAATTAGTAATATAAAATTTATAGTGAAATAGATCATTTCTCTTCTAGAATGTAACCAACTGCAGAAACACTTTCTACAAAGCACCTATTTTTCCATTTTTAAATTATTAAGGCCCATGTATGGATTTTAAAATCATTTGAGTGAGTTTTCACCAAGGAACATATCTGTTAAGGTCACTCCTCAGAAAACTTTCCATTAACCTCAGAGTATTCCCTTATGTTTCTTGAGGGCCAACTTCTCATATTCCAAATGCAAACACTGTTCTGATTTTTATCACAACATATTACTTTTTCCTCTCTCCTGAAAACTGAGTGGCGTTCTAAAGGTGTACTATTTGCATTTGATTTCTTTCTCTCAATATAATATTTTTGAGATTATTCCATACTGCTGCATGTGTTCATATTTTATTACTTTTTAATCATGCATAATATATCATTGAAATATTTAATTGGCCAGGCTTCCTATTCATTGCTGTTATAAGTAAATAAAGATGCCATAAACATTCCTTTTAAAGTGTTTTTTTGAGGATACATATTTATATGTAACTAGGGGAAATATCTAGGAAGAGAATTACTAGGTTAGAGGGTAGGTGTAAAATTAAATTTGTTACAAAATGTCAGTGTTCCAAAGTAGTTGTCTTTTTACATCCATACTGGCAATGGGCTTCAGTTCCGATAGGTAGACATCTTCGCCAACATTTGGTGTTACCAGTCTTTCATTTTAGCCGTCCTTGTGAGTTTGTATTGATGTCATAGTATGGTTTAAATTTATATTTTTTCTGTTCATAAATAATATTGAAAGCATTATATATCTTCTTCTGTGTCGTGTTTATTTTCTACTGGTTTGTCTTTTTATTATTGAGTTCTTTACTGTATTGAAAGAATTATTTATCTGATTTAATATACACATAGATGTATTAGTGATGATCTTCTATCTGTGGCTTACCTATTAATTTTTTATTATTAATGTCTTTTGAGGAATATAAGTTTTTTTGTTTTTATTTTTAGCGAAACATCAATTTGTACTTTTGTGAATGGCTAGTGCTTCTATTAGTTTCCTGTTCCTGCTCTTAAGGAATTTCCTGGTAACTTTAGACACTAAATTTTTTATTTTACATTTCTGGAAACCAGAATAACTAAAAGATGTCTGCAGAACTAGTTACTTCTTCTGGAGTCTCTGTGGGGAAATATAGTTTATTAAAAAATTGCCTTCATTCTCTCACTCAAGGTCCTTTCCCTGACTCCCTCTCATCCTTTGTCACATCGCCTACTCCGACTTTTACCCTCCTGCATCCCTCTTATAAGGACCTTCATGATTCCACTGGGTTCAGCCAGTCAGTCCAAGTAGTGACTCTTCACATCAACTAAATCCTAGTTTCTGTAAAAGGTAACATATTTAACGTGTTTTGAGAAATTAGCCTCTGCATATCTTTGGAAGTTCACCATTCTAGAGAGTAGTTGTTCTATCTAATGAAGCATTTGTTTTCACCAAGATAATAATGTTATTTTACTGTGTTTAAGACACAATTTATGTAGTTACCACTAACTACACTTCACTCTTACTTTCCATCTCAAATTAATAATTGCGTAAAGGTTGAAATATACTGAATATTTATAATTAGGATAATAAGATGGAAACAGTTTTTCTATTTTCATTTTGTTTTGATATTTCTGTTTAAAACTATCTTATTCTGTGAGTAAATCTTTTAGACTCTCTGATTACAAAGAATACTACACCACTTGGATTTTTATAAACTTACAATAAAATAAAAAAATAATTCTTTTTTACTTGGCTATATAACTATTCAATATTTTCTAATTTTGTAAGCAAAAATTATATTCTGCTAGTCAATTAAATATAAATCTCTTGAGAGACCAGCAAATGGTGCAATGGTTATGTCACTGAACTACCGCATAGTCACCCGTAGTTCACAGCCCAGACCAGAGGCTTATAACGTACCATTCACTTGTGCATGTGTACACAAAATCCCAAGAGGAGAAGGAATTGTGGTGTGGTCATCCCTCCTTGGGGGTGATTTCTCGCTTCCTGTCTCTCTCTCTCTCTCTGTCTCTCTAGCAAGCGCACGTACTCTCTAGCAAAAAATTTCTCTTAAAAAAAAAATGGAAGGAGAAAAAAAACCTCTTGAAACTTTAGTTAGAGTTGCATTAGAAATGAATTATATGTTAACAGCATTATTTTAATTTATGAACATGGCAGACCTCGAATTTTTGACCTTTAATTTCTTTGAGCTTCATATAATGTTTTTGAGTTTAAAGTTCTTGGATATTATTGGTTAAGTTTCCTTTTAGTTATACATATTCAGATGCTTAAATAAAATGGTGTTTTAAATTGTATTGTCAATTTTTTTGTTTCAATTGTAAGAGGTCACAACTAATACTTGAAAACTGATTTCATATCCTATAATTTTGCTGAATTCATCTATTGCAATTAGTAGTCCATTTTTTCGTTTGTTTGAATTCCCTGAGTTTTTTAGATACACGTGATGCTATCTATAAATAAGGAGAGTAATACATTTGAATTTATAACCATTAACTCTGTTTTTTCTTATCATACTGATAAAAAAGTAAAATATTAAAAATAGTAAGGGAAGTGAAAGCATTTGTCCTGTTTTTGGTTTTAAGTGAAAAGGAAACCTTATTTTACCATTAGGTATACGAAGTGGTAGATTTTTTCACATATGATCTTTATCTCTTTATTTTATTTTTAAAATAATGTTATTAGAGTACGTTTTGAATATTGTTAAATTTTTATATCATTTGAAATGAGAATTTTATTTTTATATTTTATTCCTTCAATATTGTGAATTACATAATTTGTTTATTAAATGAATTATTTTTAGAATTATTAATTTTTTAGAGAGATTTTTGCTATAGGGCATGTGTGCTTGCCAGAGAAACAGAGAGAGACAAAAAGTGAGAAATAAACCCCCCAGAGGGATGGCCATGCGGCAATCCCTTTTCCTTCATTCTCTTCTCAGGATTTTGGGAGTGCACACACATGCACTCAGTGTGAATTTGAGGCCACCAGGTCTGGAACTTGAAGCACAGTCAACTACCTGGGAGTCCAGCAATGTAACCATTACACTATCTGCTGGTCCCTTAGTAATTTTTTTTTCTTTTTTTTGGAGAGGTTTTTGCTATAGGGTGCATGTGCTCACCAGAAAGACAAAGAGAGACAGGGAGATAGAAAGCGAGAAATCACCCCCCAAGGGTGATTGCCACACCACAATTTCTCCTCCATTTTCCTCTCGGGATCTTGGGCACACACACATTTGCGCCCAGCGTGAGTTTAAGCCACTTGGTCCAGGACTCGAACCGCGGTTGGCTACATGGGAGTCCAGGAGCATAGTCAGACATTTTTTGCTATAGGATGTGTGAGTTTGCTGGAGAGACAAGTGAGACAGAGAGAAAGTGAGAAATAGCCCTCCTCCCCCCAGAGGGATTGATCACACCTTAATCCCTTCTCCTTCATTCTCCTCTGGATTTTGGGCATACACACACACACACACACACACACACACACACATTCACAGTATGAATTTTAAACTTCCAGGTCTGGGTCTTGAACTGTGGTTGACTACATGGGAGTCCAACAACATAACCATTATCCCAGAAGTTTTAATTCTTATAAATAATGTAAAGATAGTCCAGATTTCTTGTTCCCCACATCTAACTTAGAATATTATTATTAAATCTCACATTAGTATTGTACAGTGATTATAATGAATGACTAATCAATTAAGCATTGATATATTAACTAAAGAATATTCTGTGTTTGAATTTCCTTATTTTTAATTTCACATCCTTTTATGTTCCAGGATCTCATCCAGAATACCACATTACATTTACTTGTCACATCTCTTTAGGCTCCTCTTTGCTGGAACAGCATGTCGGATTTCCCCCGTTTCTATGACCTTGACAGTTTGGAGACTTGCTAGCATGGCATTTTACAAAATGACTCTAACTGGGATTTTTCCACTGTCTTTTTCATGATTAAACCAGACTATGGGTTTAGGGAGAGATGACCACATATGTAAAATCCCATGTTCATCCCATAATGTCAAAGGCACATGTGATGAACAACTTAACAGTGCAAATATTGATTTTGATTATGTGGTAGGGTATTTTGATCATGTTTCCCCACTGAAAAACCACCACTTTTCTTCCTTTACATATTTCAGTCTTTAGAAAGAAGCCACTATGTGTAGCCCTTACTCAAGAGGTAGGAAGTTGAGACCAGCAAGTAGCATGGAGGTTAAGGCTCTGGGCTCCCACTTGCCTGACCATGATTTGAGTCCTGAACTCTACAGCCTTAAAATCATGCTCGTGCATTTGTGTGCCTGCCAAAATCCCTGCAGTTTCAGTCCCAAACCCAGTAGCTTGAAAATCATTCCAGGCACTTATGCATGCATGCCAAAAATCCCTAAAATAAATAAAGAAAGGAGTGTGGCATGACCATTTTCCCACAGGGGGGGCATGATTTCTCACTTTTGCTCTCATAGTCTCTCTGTTTCTCTTCCTGTATGATGAACACATGCTCTTCATGACAAACAAAAATTGTAAAAAAGAAAACAACCCCCAAAAAACTGTAAGCAAAAGATTTCATATCTATCCAACTTTAGTAAATATGACTATTCATTCCTCAGAGGAATAACCTTAAGAATATAATATATAGGAACATATACAAATATTTAGTACTTTTATTAGAATTATTCATAACAGAATTTATAAAAATTCTAGTGTTTGCCTAAGAAAAACATGCTGCAGTATACAATTGGAAATTAATTCTGTCAGTGAAGGTTTATGTTTTATAGGCCGTAACAAGCTAAATAGATCTTCAGTGTCCGATGAAGTGCTATTTTAAGGTATCTGAAGGTTCTGAAGTTCCCAATGAAACAGCCCACACAATTTTAATAAAAACAGTAAACACTAACTGAATTTCTATACATATGCACTAGAAACCCAACATATATCCACATACAGTATTAATTTTTAAATTAATTTTAGTTGTATACATCTGACTACAATTTAGCTTTCTTTTTTTTTTTTTTTAATTATGACAAAGAACTGTTTCTGTGGGACTCAAAGAATATAAGTTGAGGAGCCAGCAGGTGGCATGGAGGTTAAGGACCTGGATCCCACATGGCTGACTGAGTAGTTCAAGTAGTAGACCTGGAGGCTTGAGAATCATGCTGAGTACATGTGTTTTCCCAAAATCCAAAGAAGAGACTGAAGGAGGAAGGATTGTGGCATGGACATCTCTTGGGGAGGGAGTATGATTTCTCACTTCCTCCCTCTTTCTCGCTCTGTCTCTCTGGTAAGCACATGCACTCTTAAAAAATAAAAATAAAAAAAGAAGACTTGTATGTCTGGAAAGTGTAAAAATGTCCCATCAGACCAACTGAATACAAATGATAAATTCATAAAGATAAGGACAATATGAAAAATATATACTGTAAATGATGGCAGAAGAAATAAAGAAAACTTGTCAGAATAAGGAAACTATACAAGAGTAAACTGAAAAGAATGAAAAAAAGTAAAAGCAAACAAAAATGCAATGTATAGTTTCAATTTCAAAATATGGAAATGTTAGCAGTAGTTACATTTTGATCAATTAATTGATTTTAGAAAGAAGTATATTGGGGGCCAGCAGTTAGTGTAATGGCTATGTCGCTGGACTCTTGCGTAGTCGACCCTGGTTCGCGTCCCGGACCCGATGGCTTAAAACTCACGCCAGGCACGTGTGCGTGCGTGCCCAAGATCCCAAGAGGAGAATGGAGGAGAAAGGGATTGCGGCGTGGCCATCCCCCCTGGGGGATGATTTCTCACTTTCTGTCTCTCTGTCTCTCTCTGTCTTTCTGGCGAGTGCACGTACCCTATAGCAAAAACTTCTCCAAAAAAAAAAAAAAAAAAAAGAATGAAGCATGCTCTTTCATCATGGCCTGCTATGATGACTAATGATTTTTACCAACACAATTTAATGAAAGCTATTTTGTTTGTTTAAAAAGTAAACATAGTAAGGTACTTAGAACCATGTGAAGTGAAAAATAGTCAATAAAACCAAAAATCTTCCAAAATATATTAAATGTAAACTGATTAGCAAAACAGTTAACATGTTAGGTGGTTTTCCAAATGGAATGAACATGCTAAGATCCTTCCAAAGCTGTAAGACTCCAGGGTCAACTCCTTTACAGCCAGATCCCATGTAACTGGCCATGTTTTGAATCATAATTCTGGGTATTGAAAAGTAAATTAAAAAAAGAAAAAGAACTATACTATTTGAAATACTGAAAAAAATCATTGTTATTATTATCTTTTTTAACCTTTGAAAGTGAGATTATTTTTCAAAAATGTTGGTTATCAAAATAATAATTAAAAAAAAACAACTAAACTAAGTGAATGCTAAATCTGGTGCTCTGTTGTATAAACCTTTGGAAAACTGTTAAAATGGAGGTGTGTGATTATTTTGTTCCTTAAGTAGTGAATATTTCATCAAAATAATGTAAAAATATTAAATTAATTGAGCTATTCCATAAAATAAACAATAAAATGTCCTACCAAACAAAATGCTGACTGGTTGGCAGTGCTCATTTACTGTAACAGAATTTTTTTTTAAAATTTATTTTTCTATTTCTAACATTAATATGCTATACATCATTACAGTATACAAAATGAATTTTTCATCCAAAATACACTGTCTGTTGGCTCAGTCAAGCACATCAACATACATGTTATCAACAAACAATTTTTCATTTCTTATGTCTTGCATATTTTGCATTTTTTTTTTTTTTGCCATCTTCAATTCCCTATCTCTAACCCCCTGCCCTGTCCATGCCTCCTCCCACATTGTCTCTGGTATCCATGATTGCTTTCTATGCCTTTTCCCCACATTTAATTGATTTGCTAATGAACTTAATTTGTCTAAATATTTGCAATAGCAAGCACACTGATATACACATACACAAGAACCCATGTCTGACTTTAGGCATAAACCTCAGTGAGTAGAATGAACATACTATAAAATAGTACCTAGCTGGGGCTATATAGCTTACTGTGGTCATCAAATACACAATTTTTTCTTTAAATTTTGGTAACAGTTTTAGTATTTTTTTCCTCTGAATTTTTTTTTAATTTACATTCATTCCCTGAGCATCATCACAACATATTAAATATGGTTTCCCCTCTACAGTAAGCTGCATAGTGGCTTAATCATGCATGTTATCATCCATAAAATTCCATTACTACTTTCATATATATGTATTTTTTACCCCATGTCTGACCCTCTGCCCTATTCCACTCTCTTATTACACTATTTCTGCAGTCTACAGTTGTCTTCAATTCCTTTTCCCCCAACATTTTGTACCACACCATATCATAAGTAATCTAACTACTTTCAATAGCAAGTTCAGCTGGTGGTTTCAAGAAAGGCAGTTTTGAACTGGTAAGGATATTTCCTTGAAATTTGAAGCCGGTTAGTATTTTGTTCAAATAGTAGGTACATGAATTTATTGACAGCTCAAGACAGGATAAAAATCCTTAAAACCGGACAACAAAGCTTAGAAGAAAAGCAGCAATATCTTAGTCAAGTCACAGAATGCGCGAACGCACGCACCCTATAGTGAAAAAAACCTCTCCAAAAAAAAAAAGAAAAGAAAAAGAAAAAAAAAAGAATGCTGTTTCATCAGTTCATACTCAGGTACTTCATCTTTCTTGTTACTGTTGAGGTACGATCTTCCAGATTGAACTCAATTTTAAGAGTGATTTTAAAATTTTTTATTCAAGATAAATCTCTTTGTGGGGTTTGATTCAATCAAAGAAACAAGTTCTGGATGACTGCAAGCTGCCTCTGAAGAATGTTCACTGTCAGTCACATGACAACAAAGCTGTTTTTTCAATGTGTTTATAAGAGGACTGATGGGCTTTTTAAAAACTTAATTATGCATAATATGTGCTAAACACAGCTCGTTACTTTAATCTTGTTGAAGAAGATGCACAGCTCCTGAAGTTGTTGACTACTTTGGTATTTTGAAATAATTATGTGTTATTTTCAGTTCAGTGATAGATGGAGTATTTTAAACACACTAGAAGTTGATTTTTTAATGAGTAAATGTAATGATATAGTTTGCACATTTTAAAGCTCTCCACATTTTACAATAAGAATAAAGAAACATTTTAAATTCTCTAAACTATATTTTTAAAGATTTGGAAGAAAAACTTAAATTCAAATGATATGCAAACGATTTATCCAAGACTCTAAATTTGAATAATTTTTAACACAAATTTGGTAAGACATTTAGACTATATTAAGAAATAAGTGAAACTTGAAAAATTCTGAAATATATATATATATATATATATATGAATGGTAGCACTTTCATTCACTGATACATTTGTTTATTAAAGAATGAAGAGAACATTTTGAGTAAAATGTAATGGAAAAGATATGAAACCGAAGTGATAAAATTACCATAAATGTATAAGAATTTTTATGACTTTCAGAAGGAAATTATAGCAAAATCATTTTTATGTAACACCAAAAGAGCATTAACTGAAGGCCAGAGATACATTTGCACTATAAATACTGAATCATGCATGGACATTAGAAAATATTTAGATTTTTTTATTGATTTTATACAAAATGCTAACCTCATCAGCATAATATAAAACCATAATAGTCTACCTTGTAATTAGACGTCATAGAAAAGTTAGTTTCCAATTCTTAAAGGATTTAATAACTGCACCAAACATTTTGAAATAGAGTTCAGTTCACACATGAAAAATAAGTTTTCTAAAATTTTCCCACAATTGTAAAAACTTGCCAAAAACTTACAATGAACATGAAAGTTAAAAGAACATTTTCTAATATGTAAGAAATAACAATGATTAAAAGCAGTTTTCAATCAGCTATACAAAAAGAACGAATTATTATTTTCTAGCTTCTGATTCTGAAAAGAATATTGCAAACTCATTGGCAATATGTAGAGACATTCAAAGTATATTTAGCCAAAAACATAGAAATAGAAAACAAAATGTGTTTTGTTGATAATGTTATATTCCATTTTCTTTGATCATGAAGACCTAGTTGACCTAGTGACCTATTTTGGTTTTGAGTCTGAAAATATTTCTATCAATACTCTCTAGTATATTTTTTAAATGGTATATTTCTTAATTTAAAAAATATAAAGACAATATATTTTTAATATAAACACAAAATATATTTACTTATATATCCATATCATCTTAACTATGGACATTTTATAACAGGAAGCAAAGAAACAAAAACAAATCTTAGAAAGATGGTAAAAAAGTAAAGAGTTTTTATGAATAAAGAACACTTTGACAGTGAAAGAGTGGGTGTGTGAAAGTTATTCAGTGACTGAGCATTTGAAAATGAGTGAAAAAAATAAAATGTTAACAGATAATTACTCCAATTTCTGAGCATTAAGTCCAGGCATATTTCAAAATAGTAAAATTATACAGCCCTGACAAAAAGCTTAATTATGAAGAATTTAAAAATATTTGACTTAAGACAGATTTAAAAGTGCTTTCTGGCTCTCTAGCTGGCTTTAGTGTTTTGTGTGGTGTTAGTAAAGTAGAAATTGATCTAAAATAGTCCCCTGCTTAAACTGAGTTAGGTTTACATGTAAAAAGACCAGTGAACAGTGAACCTCTGGGAACCAGCAGTTAGCGTAATGGCTATGTCACTGGACTCCCACGTAGTCGACCGTGGTTCGCGTCCTGGACCCAGTGGCTTAAAACTCACGCCGGGCACATGTGCGTGCGTGCCCAAGATCCCGAGAGGAGAATGGAGGAGAAGGGATTGTGGCATGACCATCCCCTCTGGGGGGGTGATTTCTCGCTTTCTGTCTCTCTGTCTCTCTCTGTCTGTCTGGCGAGCGCACGCGCCCTATAGCGAAAACCTCTCAAAAAAAAAAAAAAAAGAAAACGGAACCTCTGGTTCTGATAGAGGAAAGTCTCCTTGCCATCAGTGACAAGCTAAATTATGGACATTTCTAAATGTAAGAAAATAGAAAAGTTATGATTTTTGGAGCCACAATCACATCCTTCTTTTTCAGTTGATGCTGTGAGACCACATTTGACTTCTTGCATTTCTCTTTAAGTATGGTTCTGAAGTTGAAGGCCCAAGAAAATATTCAGGAGAACATACTACGACTGTTAGGAATTACTCTTTCCATGAATCCATTGGTTCAAGCCAGTAAGGCACGGGAAGGTAAGGTACCTGCAGAAACCAAAGCCAGAGTCTTGGAGCCACTGAAAATACTCTAGAGATCCTGGACTCCGCTTCAGTTCCCAGAGTTGGCCAGGCCTTAGAGCAGCCTCTGGTTGTTAAGTGTCCCGTGTGAGTCATCTGTATATTCTGGAATTGCCCTGAGCCTAAAACAATCTTTGCTGGCTCTTTATCTAAAGGCATAAAACTAGCCCCTCATGCCTCCAGTCTGCTTAGCATAACCTAAAAAACTCAGAAACCTTTGCAGGGTAGTTGCAAATTGCTGAACAAGTAAATCTACAACATTGTTTTTACCATGCCTTTTCAGATTCAATTTTTAAATTATTCAAAATCAAGTCAATCTCTGACAGAAAACGTGTACTTCTGAACCATTAGAAAGCCTGTAGTATTTCCTAACTTCTGCTTTGTAAGTTTGCTGATCTTTTCACCTTACATTATTGTTTCTTCTCTTTGTAAATTATTACATTGTATCAGATACAATTTCAGAAAGAGAAAATATTTGTGTATGGTTATAGTTTATATAAAAATCAATTTTAAAAATCTCATCTAGTTTATTACTTGCTGTTTCAGGAATAGTCATAATCAATATAAACCTCACAGCAGGAAAGAAAGGACTATCCCCAAGTCAAATACTTTATTAAAAATATATACAGGGAACACATGCTCAAGAAATAGGACTCACTGCTAATAATTTTCAAATGCTAGGCAATTTATACAGTATCACATTGAGGCAAAATTTGATGAATAATTTCCTATCCCTAAGTAAAGGGTTGGTTGGTGTAATATAAGTTTTAATAGTCACAAATGTTAGATATACCATTAAAGACATAAACCTGAAGAGTTTTGACAACAGGAGAAATGATTTGGTTACATATGTGTATGAACCTAGTAGAAAAAAAAAAAAAACATGATTATTTTAGCCATTCACATTGAAAGTATAGAGCAATTAATCTATCTTCCTTAGTCTTAGTCTTTCTTTCTATTCCCTATTCTATCTCGTGACCTGAAATTCATGCCATCTCATCAGGATAGCAATGTTGGCAGTATTGTTATGGCAACATTGTATCAGGCTACAATTAGAACTCTATACCCAGTTAGAACTAGAATTCTCTTTCAGACCCAGGTATGTATACAAACTTTTGAAACTTCATAGTCCTTATGGAGTATTATGTTTCCCTATGGCTATTCAAAATGTGTTAATGTGATATGCTGTGGGGTATTAGAAACTAAAGGGAAGACAAAATAAATTTGGAGAAACTCTGTAAAAAATGTCTAAAATTGAAAAACGTTTTGTGAGAAAATATTTACTTGTGAAAATTTTATTTTTGTTTTTTGTATAAAACAGGTCTTTGTATACACTAAAAGGGATTGGTATAAAAACATTACACTTACAGTAAAAAAATTAAAAACAACATTTGAAATTAAAAAAAAGGAAACTTCATAATGGGATTAGAATTTGAAGGAAGTGTTTGCAGGTAATGATAAAATCTCTAAAAGAGAATAAAAGCATATGTTCAGAGACTTCAGTAAAAATCATTAAGTACATGGGACCAGCAGATGGTATCATGTTATGTCACTGGACTGCCACGTAGTCAACTTTGGTTTGAGTCCCGAACCCAGTGGCTTAAACTCTCGCTGTTTGCATGTGTGTGTGTGTGTGCCCAAAATCCCAAGAGGAGAATAGAGAAGAAGGAATTGTGGTATGGCCATCCTCCATGGGGGTGGGGGTGGGGTGATTTCTCGCTTTCTGTCTCTGTCTCTCCAGTGAGCTGACTTGCCCTTTAGCAAAAGCCATCTCTTAAAAAAAGTTAAGTACTGAAGAATATAGCTAGTAATAAAGAGTAGAGTGATCTTCTAATTTCTCTCAGACATATTTTGTAGCATAAGAGGGAGCATTCCATAATACATGTTAGAATCAACCATCGTTTCAGGTAATATTTCTGGATAATACACTATGTGTAAGATAGGAGGAAGATGATACATAAATAATTTTTTGGTAATTTTGCACTCAAAAGCTTGGCATTTCTCTTGATTCTGAGATAATATAAATACAACTAGGTATTAACATTTATTTATTTTTAATTCGTTACAGGGCACCTATGCTGATGTTACACGTCATTAGCCCGCTATGAGCAGAAAGCTCTGAGTCAATGGAAGGAGGACATCTGTCTTGTCATTTACAGCTTCTCAGTCTCCCAGACTCCCTCTACCCATTTTCCCCCTTCCTCCTCCTTTTCAGTGCTGGAAAGGTGAAGCTTATTTCACTTTTTTATTACCTAAACTTTCCTTCAAAAAACCCAGAGAAGGTACCATCTTCCCCCTTGCAGTTCTGCATATCCACACAGGAATTCTCCAGGAAGCTTGATCAATATCATACTTACCACTCAGAGTAATAAGCTGATTTGGGCAAAATCGTCCTTGTGCATGTTCATACCTTTAAAGTCCATGCTGAGCATGCGTATGACTTCCCCTATGCAGGTAAAATAATTCCCTATCCTGACAGAGAACTAGCAGGTGCAACAAAACCTACCAAAAGCAAGCAGCAGAGCT
The DNA here is from genome assembly GCF_000334495.1 of Tupaia belangeri chinensis. Classification (NCBI taxonomy): domain Eukaryota; kingdom Metazoa; phylum Chordata; class Mammalia; order Scandentia; family Tupaiidae; genus Tupaia; species Tupaia belangeri. The sequence goes on from NW_006159765.1 coordinate 848,908, forward strand.
GGCTACTGTCACCACAATAGGCCTCACCTGTGAAATCTCCATGAAAAGATACCACAATAAAGGTAACACCTAACCCCATCCCCGGCGCATTTATCCTCTGACAGCTGCCCTCCCAACTACCTTCTCTGGTGTAGAATCTAATTTTCTATTAAAATCTTCACTCTTCTATTAAAAACTACTCTTCCTATTTTACTCACATGCAGCTTCAGTCTGCATCTCAGGACTAGTCGCAAATCTTAGAGACCTGAAAATCAAATCACTGAGTATTTAGGTAATGATCCCTTTTTTTTTTTTTTTTTTTTTTTTTTTTTTTTTTTTCCCCAGACATGTTTTTGCTATAGGGCACATGCGCTCACCAGAAAGAGAAAGACAGAGAGACAGAAAGCAAGAAATCACCCCTCCCAGGGGGAATGACCATGCTGCAATCCCTTCACCTCCATTCTCCTCTGGGGATCTTAGGCACACAATCACATGCATCCTGAGTTTAAGCCACCAGGTCTGGAACTCAAACCATGGTTGACCACATGGAAGTCCAGCGACATAGCCATTACACCAACTGCTGGTCCCGACCCCCAGTTTTTCTGTCAGATAACACTCATGGAGAGAGGCAGAGGGAGAGAGGAAGCACCCTCCATCAGGGGTAATCATGCCACAATCCCTTTTCTATTTCTCCTGTTAGGATTTCAGGCACTCACATAGTTTATCAAGCTGGTATGTGTTTGATTTGAACTATACAGTTGTTGACCATGTGGGATCCAGCCTTCTTAACCATCATACCACCAGCTGTCCCTTTTTTATTAATTTTGAGGTATTTTTGTACAATCCATAATAGTAAAGTATTTTCTTTCCCCCCATTTTTGTTGTTAATAAAAAAATACTATCTTGCATTCAAAAATAATGTTTCTCTAACATTTAGATTACTGTTTTAGAGTATTTTCCTTCCATTTCATATATGTGCATTTCTAATTTTAATATAAAGCACAATTAGGTCAATATCTTTGTCAGTAGAACTGTAAAACTATAGAGAATGATCAAACTACTTTTTCACATAATCAGTCAACAAACATTACACCCACTTATTTTTTCATGGCTTTATGCACATTGTTGTCAAATTGACTGACAGTTGCAATAATAAAACAACAAAGCATAGATAAATACCAGAGAACAGAAACTGAAACAGAAAACCCATATTTTCCTAGGCCTTTCACAGGCCATTCACGAACAATAAGAATGATGAATACGATGACATGCATATCAATGAATTTTCAACAACACTTAGCGTTTTGTTCACACTCATATTTATCCAGTTGATTAAGGCAATTTACATAATTTAGAGGTAATTTCTTCCTGAAAGTCATGATAAAATGCTTTGATTGCAGCATGCCAAGCTCTTCACAAGTATAAGTTTTTGTGAGGAAGCCTAGAAATGAAAACCGAAAAAGGGAAAAATATTTCTAGGCCCCAGAAGTAAGTTTCTTAAATTTATATTTATTCTTCATCTTCCTAAGTCTTTGAAACATGCAATCTTGTGCAACAAAAGTATGATTTAAGCAACAACCTAATATTTATTTTCTGTTGTTTGTAAGTGTAGTAGGCAGACTCAAAGTCTCCAATGATCTCCACTTATGTCTTGTGCTATCCCTTCCAGTGGAGTGTGGTTTGGATTTTGTTTAGTAGCTAATTCATAATGAATAAAATATGGCAGAAGTTAGGGAATATAATTGCCTAAATAGATTATACAAAAGGCTTCTGACTTGGGAACTCTTTCTCTCTTGAATTACTCACTCTTGGAGAAGTAAACTCTATGCTATGTGGAGTTCTACATAGGTCAAAAAACTGGTATGGACAGACAGTAGCCAAATACCACGCCAGTGAGCGTGGAAATTAATCCTTCTGAGCTGAACTTTCAGTAAAGACAGCAACCCCAGCTGACAGCTTTACAACGGTTTCATCATAGCCACTGAACCAGACTACCCAGCTAATCCAAACCAGGACAGAATTCCTGACCCACATAAACTGTTATATAAAAAATGTTTATTGTTTTCAGATGCTAATTAGGGGACTAACTTATTGTACAATATTAACTTAGAACATTATTATTATTTTACTACTTGACAAGCTGTGAAGCAGTAAGGTCAATAGATTAAAAACGTCTGGGTCAGTAGTTTGCATAATGGTTAAGACGCTTGACTCTCATGTAGCCAATCACAGTTCGAGCCCCAGACACAATTGCCTGAAACTCATGCTGGTGTGTGTCCATGTGTGCCCAAAATCCTGAGGGGAAAATGGAGAAGGGATTCTGGTGTGGTCATCACCCCTCAGGGGGGATTTCTCACTTTCTATCTTTCTGACTCTGTCCAGCAAGCAGATGTACCCTATAGCAAAAATCTCTCAAAAAAGAAAGTGAAACAAACTCTTCTATAGGTGACTTTAAAAAGGTTCTTTATAAAACTTAAAAAATGTATAGAATATTCTTCAACAATTCATTTTGGGAGCAGAAAATTATCTGGCCTTAGAGTTTCCTAGCAAGAATCAATCCAGACAGAGTAGGTTTTATTTACTTGGATGCATGCAGTGCCTTTAATAATGATTCTCCTAGAGTTCTCCATTTTGGGAACCTATCAAGTTAGTTTTTTACCCATGAATTTTCCAAAACTATGTACCAAACTGAATACTATAGAATTATTTTTATAGAAATTGGTCTTCAAACATTAGCAGTGGTAAATTTCATCCTAAGTTAAAATTGTGAAGTATCAAACTTTATGTAAGTATTGATCTATTTGTTTTTAAACATTTTTATTTCATTTTAAAAATTTCAACCTCTAGGGCAGAAGAAGTAATAACTGTTCACAAGTCTCCTGGCTGGCAACCCTTTAACAAAAGACAATTAACAAGAAAATAACACAGAAATTAGGTAGTATAAACGTTATGTTCATACAAGAAATAAAGCTTTAGCAATGAAGATCTGAAGACTAAGGAAAAAATGTTATATTTTGGTAGACAGTCGTGCTGTAGTATAATTAGAAGACAAAAGTGTATGCTCTAATGGCGATAAATGGGAGGGAATTTAGCAAAATTTGTTTGCTCTGGTTCTTCACATCCTCTGTGACATTCCTTTCTTCTGGATACACGGAGAGAGATATTTGTCTCATTTGTGGCTTCAGAGGAAAGGACCATACCTTTAGGTCTGTCAATGAGCTTTCTTACTGTTCTGCTCTTATAGAGATATGTGTTCATATATTTCATATTTAATTTCTAATATTCAAGAAAATCTGGTTTAGAGGGAAAAAAAGATAAATAAACTTGATAAATGCCAGTGAAGGAGTAGCTTATGAATCTAAATGAAGTTTGGCCTAAAGTCATTAACACGATTGCCTAAAATCTTGCTCTTGGGTTGTAATGAGTCACAGAGACCTTGGACTTCCCTAGGGCCATACCAGGGTTCCTGACTAAACCATCGTCCCTACAATTATAGCTGCAAACATCAAAGAAACAGAAGAAACTGCTTGTGTATCACGATACTCTGCAAGACAGGTTTTGTCTGAGTTCTCTCCACATTGGGGCTTACTTTTTCAAAATCTCACAATTTCTTTCAACGTCTCAGTGACTTTATGACCCACCACTTTCTAGACTATGTCTTTACCCCAGAGCATGGAGGACTTGCATTGTTCTGCTAAAAGTGAGACTAAACTTGGAATTCTTTTGTATGTCCTCCCTCCATCCTCCTGCTCCTGGAATACCAGTTTAGAATGTAACCCAGCAAAGAGAGAACTCAGCAACTTGTATGTTTGAATACTATATACAAAATTAAATTTTTATAAATGAGCTTTGATACTAAAGGAAAATATAACATCAAAACTGATATTAATAAAAGTTACAAAGTAACTTATGACTATTTCTTTTGTTAAAGAGTTATTTTTTTATGTAATTTCATCTGTTATTATTATTATTATTATTATTATTAGTGGCTGGCCACATGGGAATCCAGCCAGCACCTCTAACCACTATAATACCTGCCAGTGCCGTGACTATTTCTTTTTATCTGAACTATATTTTGGATCACTTTAAAGAGCATAAATCATCTAATGGTCAACAGATATAACTTTAGGTATGATCACAAACAAAAGACATACAGTCAGTCAATGAAGTACATATAATCCCTCATCTCATTAAAGGCAGAATGTATTATGATTAAGAATTTAAATTGTGAGTGGGACCAGCAGAGGGTTTAATGGCTATGTTGTTGGACTCCCATGTAGTCAACCGTGGTTTGAGTCCCAGACCCAGTGGCTTAAACTCACTCCGGGCACATGTGCGTGTGTGCCCAAGATCCTGAGAGGAGAATGGAGAAGAAGGGATTGTGGTGTGGCCATCCCCCTGGGGTTGATTTCTTACTTTCTGTCTCACTGTCTCTCTCTGTCTTTATGGGAAGCACATGCACCCTATAGCAAAATCCTCTCCAAAAGCAAAAAACAAAGAAACAAAAATTTAAATGGTGGTCAGCAGGTGTCCTGTAGTTAAGGTGCTAGACTCCCACAGGGCCAACCGATTCGAGTCCCAGACCTGGTGGCTTGAAACTCATGCTGGATGCATGTGTGTGCATGCCCAAAATGCTGAGAAGTGAATGGAGAAGGGATTGCGGAGTGGTCATCCTCCCCCAGGGGGTTATACCTCATTTTCCCTCTCTTCATCTCTCTCTGTTTCTCTCCAGCTGTCCAGCTGTGTGCACAAACCCTATGGCAAAAATTTTATGAAAAAAAAAAAAAGATTTCAAACTGTTTTGGTTTGAATCTTGATTATTGTTTACCAAGTTCCAAGTGAAAAAAGAAGACTGAGTCACAGTAAAAAAAAAAATAAAATGGCTTATTTGGTGCCAGAGTTCAGGATGATTTTCCCAGGCAGTGCAAATTCCACAAGCCTAGAATGTGTACACTGAAAAATGACTGAAAGCTAGCTGTTTTCTTGTTAGCTTTTTGCCATAGGGCACATGCACTCACCAAAGAGAAAAAGAGAGAGACAGTGAGAGGGAAAGCGAAATCATCACCCAGGGATGATGGCCACACTCAATCCCCTTTCCTCCATTCTCTTCCTGAGATTTTAGGCATACACACACATGAACCCAGTGTGATTTGCAAACCACCAGATCTGGGATCGAACCATGGTTGCTCATGTGCAAGTCAGGGCTTGAAGGCTGGTTTTATATTCAAGAGAAAGACAAGAAAAGGAGATTTTACAAATTCTTTGTAAGAATTCACATTGGTCCATTTAAAATGAAGCAGATCACTGATAGACTATACTGTATTCTTCACTTTATCATCTCAGAAACACTGCAATGCAGAATAGGTGTATGTGTGGGGGATCACAATGCAACCCTTTGGACGTCAGATTGCTGACATAATTGCAGCGTAACCACAGTCTCAGGCTCATGCCTCAGTCCAGTCTTTACCTTATAAATGAGTCCTGCATTCAACTGCTCTGAACTCTTTTTCTTTCTCAAAAGCTATATAAATTTGACCAAATTACTAAATTTATTGTGTCTCAACTTCACAGGTAAAACAAGATTAAACATATATCAAATGCAATAGGACATTAATACATAAAAAATGATCTGATGGTGATTAAACCAGTAATTAAGAAGGTAGAGGACAGGCAGTTGGCACAACTGGACTCACCAGGGAAAGGTCCCAAGCTTCTGTCCTGACACTTCCTGATCACTCAATTCTCTTTTTCTCTCTCCCCATGATGGAAAAAGTAAATGAATAAATCTTCAAAAATTACTTTCAAATAAAGTAGGTCAGCTGGCAACATGACGGTTACGGTGCCTGGTTCCCAAATAAGTAGTTTGAGTGGTTCGAGTCCTAGACATGGCTTGGAAAGCACACCAAGTCCATGCTCCTACTAGCCCAAAATCCCAACAAGAGAAATGGAGAGGGGATTGTGACATGATCATCCTCCACAGGGCAGAGAGGGGGAGACGGGAGAAGAGAGAAGAAGAATGGGGATGTAGGTTTTCTCACTTTCTTTTTCCTTTCTTTCTCTGTCTCTCTTCTCATGCTATCTAGCAAATTGGAAAAAAATAAATAAAAAAGAAGAAGAATGCTATATATCTATAAAAGAGATATTTAAATCTTGGCTGAAATATTTTATTAATATAAATATACCTACCCAGACCAGCAGGTGGCATGGTGGTTAAGGTGCTGGACTACCCCGTGGCCGGTGGCTGACCTAGGTTTGGGTCCTGAGCCAATTGGATCACTGTTTTGCTTTCTTGCTTTCTTTCTTTCACTGGTGAGTGCATATGCCAAACAGCAAACTAAAAAATAATAAATAAAAAAATATGTTTTTAAGAAAGCAACAAAAGATACCACTTATTAAGTCTGTATAATTTTTCAAGAACAGCATATTTTCTCTATGATCATTTTTAAAAGTACAAGGTTACTCCTAAAATTACTATATATTAATTCTCAAGTATATATCATATATTAATTCTCTATCATGGAGCGAAAAACACAAATAGTGTGACCAGCGGATGATGTAATGGCTATGTCACTGGACTCCCATATAGTCAACCGCTGTTTGAGTACTGGACCCGGTGGCTTAAAATTCACGCTGGATGTGTTTGTGCCCAAGATCCTGAGAGGAGAATGGAGGAAAAGGGACTGGGGTGTGGCCATCCCCCAGGGGGTGATTTCTTGCTTTCTGTCTCTCTGTCTCTTTCTGGCAAGTGCATGCACCCTATAGCAAAATCCTCTTCAAGAAAAAAAAAAAAAAGAAAGAAAGAAAACACAAATAGCTTCATATAAAACTTATTGCTAAGTAAATAAAAATTAAATTTCTATGGGACGTTTTTCAAAAATACACTCAAATTTTACTTTGGGTCTTAAAGTTTTTCATCACCACAGTGTTTCTGCTTCAAACTAACAACTATGTGTTCTTAATATGCAGTAAAAGTTTATTTTGAGTTTCACTATTTTGTAATTAAAGGTTAATTGGAAATAGCTTTGAACCCTACTCCTTAAGAAATCACTCTTATAAAGAAGAGAAGACTTTGCATATAAATCTCAGTTTTGCATGTAAATGAGTATTTGAGGTTGGATTATTTCATTCATAGTGTCCATATTAATACAGATAAAAACAGACTGTTGACTGAACCCTATTATAGCAAAAGACCTTTTATTTTTTTCCCTTTCAAATTACATTTTAAGTATAACAATAGACTGTGGCATTTAGTATGCTATTTAATTTGAATTTTCTATTTAGAAATAGAAATAAGTGCACTTGTAATTCAAATTCATTATCAAGAAATAACAACCACATACAAGATATTCACCTGAGTATAAAATTCAATAATCCATTTTCACTAGAATGGATAGATTAGGCTTCCTACACACACACACACACATACACACATACACACACACACACACACACACACACACACACACAGGGTTTTTACATCACAATCCACTCACGGTCTTGGCCTGCCTGGCCGTGGGCATGCACGCACGTTGTGTGCTCAGTGAGGTTCTAGCAATGCAGTTGCAGTCCTTTCTTATGTGAGTCCGGTTGCATTGCTACTGGCCTGGCCCAGTTGCCTAATTCCAGTGACTTTAACTGTCTCTTTTGTTATGCATCCACGACCTGTTTTTTTTGGTTTTCATTTTGTTTGTTTGTTTTTATTACTTTCTTCTCATTTTGATAACTGATAATGCATGATAGAAAATCTGAGATAAGAATACTGCTTTAAGACCATTGTAGTTAAACCATTAAATTTCAGTAACTAATAAATTCAATGTTTTTAAAAATGTCTCATACCTACAATTAAAAATGTAATCAAGGGGAACCAGCAGTTAGCGTAATGGCTATGTCGCTGGACTCCCACGTAGACTCCCACGTAGTCGACCGCGGTTCGCGTCCCGGACCTGGTGGCTTAAAACTCATGCCGGGCACATGTGCGTGCGTGTCCAAGATCCCAAGAGGAGAATAGAGGAGAAGGGATTGAGGCGTGACCATCCCCCCTGGGGGGTGATTTCTCACTTTCTGTCTCTATGTCTCTCTCTCTCTGTCTGGCGAGCGCACATGCCCTATGGCGAAAAACCTCTCAAAAAAAAAAAAAAAGAATTAAACGTAAGACTGAACTGGCAAAATAGAATTTAAAAAAAATGTAATCAATAGAATGGTTGTCTAAATTGCATATTAAACAAATAAAGGAATACAATATTCACAAAAACCATCAGGTATGTATTGTCATCATCTGGAAAGAAAATCTGCTAATGTAGAGAGTAATAAAACTGAGAAAAAATGAAGTATTTTACTATTCATAGACTTTTTAGAGTCAAATAAGTTTTCATTAAAGAATATTGTAATACAATATGGGAGACAGATTGAACTGAAGTTCACTGAATCAAAATTTGGGTAAGATCATGGGAAAACATTGGAGGACATAACAGAAAATTGATAAATGTAATTAGATCATCTGTGTTTGCTTAACTAGTGCTTCGTTTTGAGTTTTTAAAAATTCATATTGGACATAATAATTATATATACTTATGGGAACAATGTGATGTTTTGTCACATGAATACATAGTATGATGGTCAAATAATGGTAGTTAGCCAGTCCACCATGTCGAACATTAATCATATTTTGTGATGAGGACACTCAAGCTTTTCACTTCCAGCTTTTTTGGATTGGACAATATGTTATCAGCATATTGTGCTTTAAAATAAAAAATCTTATTTCTCTCACCTATTTATTTTTGTCTTTCTCAATTCTTTCATTAGTTATTTAGTCTCAGCTTAGTGATATTTCATTCTTACCCTCATTTGTAATCACAAATCCTATTTATATAAGCATTAAGATTTTCTTGCTATTCATGTTTTTAAATTTATTTTTATAGAGAGATTGTTTCTAGAGGGCATATGCACTAATCAGACAGATGAAGAGAAACAGAGAGACAAAAAGTAAGAAATCATTCCCCAGGGTAGATGGCCATACCACAATCCCTTCTCCTCCATTCTCTCAGAATTTTGGGCACGCACACACACATGCCTGGCATGAGTTTCAAGTCATCGGGTCTGGGACTCGAACCATGCTTAGCCGTGTGGGAATCTAATGATGTAACCATTACATCTTCTGTTGGACCTGCTGTTTATTTTTTAAACAAAGTGTATACCCTAAATATAAAAAGTTTAGCTCTTTAAAGTAGTTTTATTGAAAACCAGATCCTTGCATTTTTATCCCCTGATAATGTGAAAGGTACTAATCACAGCATTCTTCCATTATTTGTTAGTATCATAGCATTTTCTCATCAGCCCTAGAAACAAAAAGCAATAATTTTTCTCTACCTGAACTGATTTTTTTTCTTGCTATGTCAAGTAGTGTTATTATTATAATAACTCAGGCTTGTGATTCTTATCCAGATGTAGAGAATGCAATCCAAGGGGAAACTAGAAGGAATTAAATATGAGAAGATGTATAATAATATCAAGTTTTGGGGAAGGAATTGCTGCGGAAATTTATTAGTTAGTATTTACAAAAAGTAAGAGTATTGCTAGATACATATTTCCATAGTGACTTGATAGTTAGTCCACATGAAGGCATGCTAACAATACAAATTTGTCTGGGAAATGTAAATAACCACCAATTTATCACGTGTGGGAGATTTCACCAGCATCTAACTAGACTGCGTAGAGTCAAGTTAATTGTGGAAATTTAGCCTATTAACAATTATTGAGGGCCAGCTGGTGGGTGTGGAGGTGAAGGCAGATGGATACCACAAGGCCGACTGACTGTGTGGTTCTAGTACCAGAATCACCAGCTTGAAAATACACTGGATATGTGTGTGAGTGTGTGTACCCAATGTTTCCAGAGAAGAATGAAGGAAAAGCAATTGCATTTTGACCCTCTCACCTGAGGGGTGATTTCTCCCATTATATCTCTGTCTCTCTCTCTGGTGATGTTCTGCAGTACTGGAAAACATACAAATCATGGTTTGGTTCCTGGTTTTAGTACACACAGGGCTTGCCTATGATCCTGCTGGTGGGAATGTAAACTAGTTCAACCACTGTAGAGAACAATATGGCGGTTCCTCAAAGATCTACAGATAGAACTATAATTTGATCCAGCAATCCCACTTCTGGGTATTTACCCAAAAGACAGGAGAACACTTGGTCAGAAAAATGCTTCCACATCAATGTTTATTGCAGCATTATTCACAATTGCCAAGACATGGAACCAACCTAAATGTCCACAAACTGATGAATGGATTGGCAAAGTGTGGTATATATACTCTATGGAATACTACTCAGCCATAAAAAATAACAAACCCTGGCATTTGATAGAAAATGGTCAGATATGGAGGATCTATTCCTGAGTGAAGTAAGCCAAGAAATGAAAGATATTTGTATCCACTCAATATATACCAACTATCCACACTCTCTGGTAGAGAGCAAAAAATTGGAGGGCATAAAAGCAGTGAAAGTACTTAACAAAAATAGGACACTGTGGATTGGGGGGGTAAAGAGAAGAGGAAAGAGAAAGCTAGCAAGAGAACAAATAGAGAGACAGGATGCTAGTGGGACACAGATATGGCTTATTACCTGTTGAAGATGACATGTATAGTATTCTCAAATGGAGTGGTCTGAGAAGTATTTCATGATGGGTAAAGTCTTTTTACAAGCAAAATGAGAAATAGTGACTGACTTTAAAAAAAATAGTTAGAATAATTATAATAATGATTGGGAAAGACATAGAAAAGATACTGAATGATGAAGTGGGGAGATTAATGTCTCTGTATTGACTGACATGCATGGCATTCCCTTTTGAAAAAGCAGTGTAATACACTGTAAAGTTATATGTAATCCAATGTAATATTAAGAAGATTATGATGATAATAAAAATAAAAATAAAAAAATAAATAAATAAACTGCTTCTTAGAAACAATTCTTCCTTAACTGGTAAGAACATAGTCAGGCTATGAATTGTTAAAAGCTCTCATCGTGATCCCAATTAACATCTAATGTTAAGAACCACTCTGATTTAAAATGATGGAAGGTTACTAAGTAAATACATATATATATATAATGTATCATAATAAGGCAAATTTCATGGAAAAATACGTGCATACCTATTTAATGAGTTTTTAAGGATAATCAAGATACTGCTAACAATGAATCAATGAGCACAGGATGATGTTCTATGAAAAAAGCTCTGAACTTTAACTATAATTGAGGGAAAATTAGAATGGACACTTGTGAAAATGGAGATAGAGTTCCTGAAGAATTATATAATATTACAAAGCAAAAATATAAACTATGCAGTGGTAGACATTGAAGTTGAATATGCAGATTAAATTTCTGTATAACATAAATTCTATTTAAACGAAAGAATTATCAATCAAAAAATGTTAATATTTAATATTTTACTTCATTTTCTTGTTTAGACTTTCTTTACAATTTGGAAGTCATTTTATAAATGTAATAAAAGATAGATGTATTCTGAATAAAGTAGTGAAATACAGGGCCAATGCAGAAACCACAAAAGCCATTAAAGAAAACATTCTATCAGCTTTTTATTTATTTATTTATTTATTTATTTTGGCTTTTGGTTTTTGCTATAGGGTGTGTGCGTTCACCGAAGACAGACAAAGAGAGATAGTGAAAAGAAGAGTGGGAAATCACTCCACAGGGGGAATAGCCATGCCATAATTCCTTTTCCTTCATTCACCTCCTGGGAGTCTGGGCATACACGCACAGGCACAAACTGCCAGATCTGGGACTCAGACTGCTTTTGGCCGTGTGGGAGTCCAGTGCCTTAACCACCATGCCAACTCCTGCCCTCTCTCTCAGCATTTAGCAATTACATTCATTAGCAGAACCAAAAAAACCCCCAAAACTCTTGTCTGCTAATTTCAAGCTTACTCTCGCAGCTCTAAAAATTTACTCTTTTGGCTCATGATTACATTAGGGGAAATTCCTTAGCATTGAACCATTCTATTTATCAATCATACATAAAATATTGCTCAAACAACTTTGAAAAATTGTAGTAAGTTTCTTATCATTTGATTAGGTACTTCTAATTCTTAGTAGTTATCATTTAAAAATAGATTAGAATAATTCCTTCTATAAAATGTATTCATCCTAAAAAATGCAGTACTTAGAATTCTATCATTTAGTTATATAATAAAATATTTTGGAACTGAGTCAGCCCATGGCATGGGGGTTCATGCAGCTGGATCCCACATAGCCAACCGTGCAGTTCAAGTCCTAGACTTGTTGACTTGACAAGCACGCCAGCGTGTGTGTGTGCCTGCCCAAAATCCTGAAAGGAGAGGGATACGAAAACAAAAGGAATGTGGAGTGACCATTTTTCATGGTGGAGTGCATTCTCACCCTCCCCTCTTTCTCTCCAGTAAACACATGCACTCTCTGGAAATAGGGGAAAAAAAATAAGGAACCATACAATTTATATTTCAAATGACAAGAAAAAAAAATTTAAATGTGTTAAACAATTAGAACATAAACTATGCTTACAGATGACTGTACATTTGAAAAATACATACATAGAAAATAAACTGACTTATCTATTGATCCCTCTCTCTCTCTCTGTCCATCTGTTATCTTTCCCCCTCCATTGGACTTAAAACCATGTTATTTCTGGTGCTTAAAATTGTGAAAAATTTTTATTTCATTTGTTATCTCTTGAATACTTTTATTTTTAAAATGAGCAACTGTTTCTCAAATTTAAATCATAATCATGCCAAGCAAATGATACTTTATCCACTTAACTTCTTTCATTAAGAATTGGTACAAAGAAACAACTTTGGAACATTAAATCATACATTGTATTTTCACTGGAAAACTGTTAATTAAATTTAGATTGAATAATTATGTCTCAACCACCAAAGGACAGTAATTTGGCAGTAGAAAATCCTAATGACAATGGTGTACACGGTAGATATTTAATTTGTTGAGGAATTGACAAGGCAAGGAGATACATCAAGCAGGGAAATAATAAAAGGGAATGGTACACCATGTAGGTAATTATATTAGTTTTGTAGAGCTGCCATAACAAATTACTGCAAAGTGGATGGTTTAAAACAACAGAAACGTATTCTCTCACAATTCAGCCTGCTAAAAGTCTAAAATGAGGGTGTCAGCAGAGTTGGCTCCCTCTGGAAGCTCTGAGGGAGAACTGTTCCACACTTCACTGTTTCCTTGCCTTATAGATTTGCATTGGTCCAATCTCTATTCTGTCTTCACATTGCTTCCTTGTCTGTATATTTGTGCCTTTGGATCCAAATCTATTTCTCCTTTTTCTTAGGCAGACAATAGGAACTGAATTTATGGCTCACTTTAAATCTAGAATAATTTCATCTCAAAATATTGTCTGGGAACATCCTATTTCAAATAAGGTTAAATGCTCAGATTTCAGGTGGACATGAATTTGGGGGGCACTATTTAATACAACACAGTAATACACTGTCAAAATTTTTAAAATAGGGGCCAACAGGTGGCATAGCTGATAAGGCACTGGACTTCCATGTAGTCCACCGTGGTTTGAGTCTCAGATCCTGTAGCATGAAACTCATGCCACGTGTGTGTGTGCATGCCCAAAATCCCAAGAGAAGAATGGAGGAAAAAGAACTGTGGTGTGACTATCCCCAGGGGAGTGATTTTTTTTTCCTGTCTGTCTCTCCAGTGAGCACATGCCCCCTATAGCAAAAATTTCTCAATTAAAAAAAAAAAATCTTGGGGCCAGCAGGTGGCATGGTGATTGAGGGTGCTGGACTCCCACATGGCTAACTGTGGTCTGAGTCCTGGACCTGGAGGCTTCCTTTCTCACTTTCCCACTCTCTCTCTTTGTAAATATTAAAATAATAACAATAAATAAAATTAAATAAAACAATTCTTTAAAAACAATCTTAAAATGAGCTGCCTCTGATGAAAAAGAAACCAGTATTTTTAATATTTTAATAATTTTAGTAATATGTGTTTAATATTTTTCTTAACATGACAAAGTAAAAATCTATCTGACAAAGTAAAAATCTTTCTTCTTACTAGGTTTGATTTGTAAAAATGAGTAGAAAGGTTAAAGTTTAAATACTTTGAGTATAAAGATTGTGGATATAAGTCAATAAATATATGTGTTTAATTATTTTTGAAATAAACCTTTTATCTCTAAAATACTTAATACGATTGACTTTTACTTAGCACACATACAGATAACTTTTAAACTTTCAAAATATCAATACTTTAAAAATTTTTTATCATAATATTGTTTATATCACATTGGATCACATGTATGTTTACAATGTGTTACATTTATTTTTCCAGAAGGAATACTATGCATATCAGTCAAGACAAAGACATTAACATCCACAACATCATCATCAAGTACCTTTTCATAATTTTTTCCCAGATTATTATTATTATTATTGTGAGGTTTTTGCTATAGGGTGTATGCACTCACCAGAAAAACAGAGACAGAGAGACCAAAAGTGAGAAATCAGCACCTGGGGGGATGGCCACGCTGCAATCCCTTCTCCTCCATTCGGCTGTCTACTACTATATGGTCAGGGTCTGGGGCACACATGCACACACACCTGGCATGAGTTTAAGCCACTGAGTTCAGGACTCCAAGCGTGGTCGACTACATGGGAATCCAGCGACATAGCCATTACACCAACTGCTGGTCCCGGGATTATTATTATTTTTATTCTCATTGTTTTAAAAACATTCAATCACTATTTATCATTTTGCTTTTAAAAAGAATTTATCCAACATGAAATACTTCTCAGACCAGTCTAGTTGAGAATACTAGACATGTTATCATCAACAGGTAATAATAAACCATTTCTGTGTCCCACTAATGTCATGCCTCTCTATTTATTCTCTTGTAATCCTTCTCTATACTCTTCATTTCTCCCACCCTGTTCCACACTGTCTTCAGCATCCCTAGCTATTTTCACTGCTTTTATGCCCTCCAGTATATATTTTTTTTGAGAGGTTTTTGCTATAGAACTCGTGCACTTGCCAGACAGACAGCGAGATACAGAGAGATAGAAAGCAAGAAATCACCTCCCAGGGGGGATGGCCACACCACAATCCTTTCTCCTCCATTTTCCTCTCGGGATCTTGGGCACATACGCACATGTGCCCTGTGTGAGTTTAAGCCACCGGGTCCGGGTCCGGGACTCGAAGCACGATCGACTACGTGGGAATCCAGCGACATAGCCATTATGCTAACTGCTGGTCCTCCAATATTTTGATCTCTACCATAAAGTGCAGATAGTCAGTATATATTAACTGGATACATACACTATCTTTCTTTCATTTCTTGGCTTGCTTCACTCAGCAATAGATTCTCCATATCTTATCACTTTCTATCAAGTTCCAGGATTTTTTTTTTAATGGCTGAGTAGTATTCCATAGAGTATATGTGCCACACTTTTTCAATCCATTTATATGTTTGTGGACATTTGGGTTGGTTCCATGTCTTGTCAATTATGAATAATGCTGCAATGAACATTGATGTGCAAGCACTTTTCTGACTGAGCGTTCTCCTGTCCTTTGGGTAGATGCCAAGAAGTGGGATTGCTGGGTCAAATGGTAGTTCTATTTGTAGATCTTTGAGGAACTTCCATATTGTTCTCCACAGTGGCTGAACCAGTTTACATTCCCCCTAACAGTGTAGGAAAGTTCCCCTTTCACCATATCCCCATCAACACGTATCACTTTTCATATTTTTAATCTTTGCCATTTTGACAGGATTAGGTGGTATCTCATTGTGGTTTTAATCTGCATCTTCCTTATGATGAGGAATGTTGAGCATTTCCTCATATGTGTTTTGTCTGTTCATATGTCTTTCTCGGAAAGATTTTTGTTCAGTTTATTTTCCCATATTTTAATTAGGTTAATCATTTTTTTCCAAGTAAGCCACTTGAGTTCCCTGTGTATTCTGGTTATCAGTCCCTTGTCTGAGGCATATTTTACAAAAATATTCTCCCATTCTGAGGGTTGTAAATTCACACTTGTTACTGTGACCTTTGCTGTGGAGAAACTTCTTAGTCTGATATAGTCTCACCTGTCCATTTCAGGGATTATTGTCTGTGCTTTGGGAGTCTTGTTTAAGAAGTCTTTGCCTACCCAAATGGCTCCCAGAGTTTCCCCAGTATTTTTATAGTTTGAGGTCTTAGTTTCAGATCTTTGATCCATATTTGGTTAATGTTTGTTAATGGTGAAAGATGGAGGTTCGGTCTCATCTTTCTGTAGGTGGATACCCAGTTTTTCCAGCACCATTTACTATAGAGGTTTTCCTTTTCCAAATGGATTGACTGGTACCCTTTGTCAAAAATCAGTTGGCCGTAAATTTTGTGGTTTATTTTTGGGGTCTCTAGTCTATTCCATTGGTCCATATGTCTGTTTTTATGCCAATACCATGCTGTTTTGATGATCACAGCTTTTTAGTGTATCTTGCGGTCCGGGCGTGATATGCCACCCACTCCACTTTTCTTATGCAGGATAGTTTTGGCAATACAACGTCTTTTATGATTCCTGACAAATTCTGATTGTCTTTTCTAGATTTGTAAAGAATATCTCTGGTATTTTTATTGGAATTGCCTTAAATATGTAGATTAATTTGAGAACTGCCATTTAGATTATATTAATTCTTCCAATCCAGGAACATGGGATTGCAGCCCTGGACTGCAATATCTTTCACTTTTTAATGTCCTTTTCAATCTATTTTTAAAGATTTCCATAGTTATTTTTGTAAATGTCTTTGACTTCCTTAGTTAGATTTATCCCTAGGTATGTTATACATTTTGCAGCTGTGGTAAAAGGGATTCCTTTCTTCAGCTCTATTTCATTCAAGTCATTGTTCATGTAGAGACAAAATATTGATACTTTTAATAAAGGTATTATCATGTGACGTGGTGGCTAAGGTGCCGGACTCCCACATGCTTCACCCAGATGCTGTGACTTGAAAATCACGGTGGGTACTGGTGACCGCATGCCCAAAATCCCAGGAGGAAAACTGAGGATAAGGGTTGTGGTGTGGCCATCTCCCAGGGAGTGATTTCTCACTTTCCCTCTCACAATTTTACTCTGTCCCTTTTGGTGAACATACACCATATGGCAAAAACCTTAAAAAAATACTTTTAATAAAAATAATATAACATATTTATTTTTTAGTATGCCTTATACTTTTATTTTCTACTTTATTTTTTTCTTTTTCTTAAATTTATATTTAATCAATGTACATCTTTACAGCACACACAATTTTTTGTCCAGTATGAAGACAGTGTGTTAGTCAAGTCATTGATATTGCCATGCACATTATCATGAAACAGGTTAACTTTCTATTTTTGTTTCTGTTAAAAGTTTTTCTTCCTCAATCCTCTCCCTCTCTCCTCCCGTTGCCCACTGCCTCCTATACTATTTCTAGTATCTTCAGTTGTCCTCTTTGCTATGATACCTTCCAATCTTTTTCTTTTTGGAGAGTTTTTTTTTTTTTTTTTTTTTTTTTTTTTTTGTTTATGGGGCGCGCCATCACCCCACCAACACGAAGCACTCACCTGACAGACAGACAGAGAGAGACAGAGAGACAGAAAGCGAGAAATCACCCCCACCCCAGGGGAGATGGCCATGCCGCAATCCCTTCTCTTCCATTCTCCTCTCGGTATCTTGGGCACGACGCACATGTGCCCAGCGTGAGTTTAAGCCACCAGGTCCAGGACGCGAACCGCAGTCAACTACGTGGGAGTCCAACAACATAGCCATTATGCTAATTGCTGGTCCCATACCTTCCAATCTTTTTATCTCAGTATTTCATGAAGGCTAATGTTACTTATTGAGTTGTAAACACTTAAAATAATCAAAGAAAGAAAGCAAACTCACTTGAGTTTAAAGACTTTAATAATATGGCATTATCATCCAGCAAATTAACATAAAACGTACTTCAGCTTACAAGCTTTAAATAATTCACATTTTATTGTTTCTCAAATAAAAACAAAACATGTTTATATGATTTATATCTTGTCCTTAAGATATAGGAATCAACAATATAATTTTAGAAAAAAATTAAAAGGTAAATTTATAAATATCCAAAAGTTTAAAATTTAAAGAGATGATGAGGCCAGCAGATGATGTGGTGGTTAAAGACTCTGGACTCCCATGAGGCCAATCACGGTTTGAGTCCTGGGCCTGAAGACTGGTTTTCTCACTTTTCCTCTCTCTCTTTGTCTCTCTGGTGCATACACTTGCCCTGTAGCAAATTAAAAATTAATAATGATAAGTAAAATTAAATAACTGATTTTTAAAAAATTGTTACAAAGTTGATGCTACTCTTTCTTTATCTAATAAAAGTAAAGTTTGGATATACAAAATTACATTTGTTTAAAAATCTGCAAATATAAGATATGGGTTATAATAGATACAGCAATATATATTTTTGGTCATATTTTCTAGTAGGTTAACTAGACATAAACATGTATGTTTAAAAGAAGGAAGATTAAAATTTCCATAAAATGTCCTTTTATTCTTAATCTAAAAAATGCAAAATAACCCCCCCCCAAATTACAGCATCTTATAAATTGCTAAAAATGAGCTTAATAGCAAAGCATTAATTAACTGAAACATGAAAGTGGAAGTCAGTTTCAACAACTGATTGCTGAACTCTATATTTAAAATAGTGGCATTATGGGGAGAGCCTTACTTATTTAAAAGTAGCTATTTTTAGTGAGACAGACCCTAGAGCTTCATTCTCATTATGTTAAATCCATTGAAAAGGATGAGACAGTACTGTGGACAAGAGGCCCTCTCTTCATACACGATCACCAGAAGGCTGAGAATCCATATACTTCTTTTTAATCAGGGCATTTTCTTCACCAGAAAAGTTTATCCGATACACGATTATCTTCAATCTTCTGTTATTGGGATTTTACTGGGTAGGGACTCTCTTGAAAATCCTATTTCATGATATATAAAATTTAGTATGTGCAGACTGAGCAGCCCTGCCTGATTTCTTTTTTTCTTTGTATTTGCTTTTTTTAAAAAAAAGCATTCAATTTTATTTATTTATTCATTTATTTATTTATTTATTATTTTTAATTTGACCAGAGACACACAGAAAGAGAAAGGGAAAATGAGAAAACAAGCCTCTCAGGTCTGGCACTTGAACCACAATCCACCATGTGGGAGTCCAGCACCTTAAACACCATGCCATCTTCCAATCTTTGTTTTTAATGAGAGGAAGAGAGAAGGAGAGAGATGGAGGGTGAGAAACTGAGACTAGTATTTCCTATAAGGTCTATTCATGTAACAGTCTTTCTTCTCTAGCTTCCTAGTGAGCTAGGACCGTAAGCAACACCACCATGCCCAGTACGTTTAGGATGGACAGGAAATTGAACTCTAGCCCACATGTGACTTAATCCCTGTACGGTAGTGCCCTGCCACTTGCACTGGGCCTGCATTGCATTTTGTCAGCACAGACATCTCCGTACACTGCCGAACACGTAACTTACGGAAGGAAAAGTTTCTGAGTATCAAAAATATTCCATGAAACTTTGGAAAAGATGTTAAATTTGTTTATTTTATTTTTTTTCTTTTTATGGAGAGGTTTTGCTATGGGGTGCGTGAGCTCGCCAGACAGACAGAGAGAGACAGAGAGATAGAAAGCGAGAAATCACCCCCCCAGAGAGGATGGTCACGCCGCAATCCCTTCTCCTCCATTCTCCTCTCGGGATCTTGGGCACGCACGCACACGCACCCAGTGTGAGTTTAAGCCACCGGGTCCGGGACTCAAACCACTGTCGACTACGTGGGAGTCCAGTGACATAGCCATCACGCTAACAGCTGGTCCCAAATTTGTTTATTTTTAATTTCAAAAGGACATGACCAATGAGATCTAAAGAATAAAGAAATTATTTTAACCACTCTATTAGCAATTTTTAACTTATTCTAAGATGATCATTTATGTAAGACCTGACAAAACTATTAGAGTCCGTTTACTTATACTGACCAAACCAGTGATTGCCAAATATTTTATTACTCACAATCAGTAAAATAAAATATTAGCATACACTCACAGTGTACATATATTTATTTATTCATACATTGTATGTGTTTATATACTAATTTAAAGATATTCTGAGGCATATATTTAAAAGGGAAAAATATAAAAGTATGCAGGAAAACAAATATGCATAAAAGAAAGTTTTTTTTTCTTACTCTATTATTTAAAGTGTAGCATTAAATGTATGAACTACATTACATGCTGTCACCGTGTAATTATGTTTCTAGAGGCAACAGGTATTATAATGGTTAAGGCTCTGGACTCCCACATGGCAGACCTCAGATCAAGTCCTGAATCTGGTGGCTTGAGAATCACTTTTGGGCACGTGTGCATGCATGCCAGAAATAGAGGAAAAGGGATTGCAACATCTACCCGGGGGGATGATTTCTCACTTTCCCTCTCATTGTATCTCTCTTTCTCTGGTGAGCACACATGCTCTATGGCAGAAAACAAACATCTTAAAAAAATAGAATGACGCTTCTTAGAATTAGTTTTTGAGATTGCTTTTTGATATTATGCATAGCTTTTAGGTTTCACAAGGCATGCTCCAAACAAGAATTTTCTTTAAAATATAAAACAGGGAAGAAGCTTTGTGATTGTAGACCCATTGTGTGTTATGCATATAATTAGAACTCCCACACATCATTTAACCTTAAAAGCTCTATTAAGATGCGTATTTAACCGTAAATTGCAGTTTACGAGAAGGTAATGCAAAAGTTTCTCCAATGACATGAAAGTGTTGTGTTGGAAAATAGATAAGTTCTAATTAATAATAAAGCGCATTATCGCAACCTTCATTGTGTTTGGATCCCCATGTAAATAATGATTTCGTTCTAATTATATGAACAAATATTCACAGGTGGACTGCTGAGGACAAATATTTTCCCAATGACCCTTTAAAATGTGTTGTGCCTCAGCGTTTCTCCATGGTGCTGTGTTTGGATAGCTTGTTCTTCGAATTTTAAAGGGGGGGATGTGATTAACTCATGTTAAGTTGTTAAGGAAGCTTTGTGTTCATTCATGTGTACTTGGATGACTTTAGCTGTCATCCCTTTCTGGGTGATGAAATGCTCTTCCCTTCCTAGTGTTTTACAATCTCCCCTAGGCAAAAGAGAGCTGCCTCAGGGAGAGGTGAATTAGAATTGATAGGTTCATTGTTGGCATTTGTCAGCATTCCCTTTCAGGGATGCAAATGGAATGATTTACTATGAACAGATAATAGCTTAAACCAAGTCATATTCTCTTGGAGGGAATTAACAAAAGCTCAGATTGTACAAACATTTGAATGAATGCTATTATTCTCTTTTCTTCAAAGTAGTCCTCCAACAGGGAGGAAGAAAGTAAATAGCAAACATTCAATTGATAATGTTGTTTTAAATAAAAATAGATTTTGTGAATTTTAGCATCAGAAACGCTTGAAAAAGTTTGATCTAATACAAGGGGAAGGTTAATCTAGATACCAATATGAACAACTTCATATCATTGTTATAGCTTATTTTTTTTTTCATTTTAAAACTTTTACTCAAAAACAATGTGAAGTAAAATCACATTAATATATAAAATTAATAGTATGGTTTCAAAAATCTTCATTCCTTATGCCTCAAATGATTTATATTTTAGAAAAAGCAAAGATCTGAAATAATGAGATAAATAGATATCCAGAAAATTAGTGGGCAAAATATCTTGGGTACAGACCCTTTCTCTCCCTTAATTCCATTTCACTCCAATATTTCTACGAGTGCCCATATTATTCCACCCCTTCTGCTATTATCTGACAGTGGATAATCATTTCTTCACCACCTTCTTTGCAGTAACTTCTTTCTTTTACCATACTTAAAACTCCGTTTTCCTTTTATTCGCTGTGACTATTTCTTACTCATTGAAAATTATTCCTCCTTTTATTGACATAAATTACATGCAAGAGATGAAGGTGGAGATTCCTTCCATAGCTATCCTCAGACCACGTTTATGTACTGTGATTTACTAACATCTTATTTTTAAAAAGATTTTATGTATTTATTTATAGTTTGTGATGTATTCATTTATAGTTTGTGCTTGCCCTCACCAGAGAGAAACAGAGAGAGAGAGAGAGAGAAAGATAGTACTTCTCAGCGAGGATGGCCATGCCACAATCCTTTCTCCATTCTTCTCTTGAGATTTTGGGTGCACACACACATGGGCCAGGCATGGTTCTCAAGCTACGTAGTACAAAACTCAAACTATGCATAGGCCATGTGAGATTCAGCCATCCCAACCACCATTCCACTAGCCCAACATCTTATTTTTTAAGTAAATATTTTAATTTAAATTTAAGTGAGTATATACTTTCATACATCTCTAAATCACTTTTTCATCTGAATCACAATTTATATGTAGAAAAAAAGATTAATTATAACATTCTCAAAGAATATTAGATCAATATACACATTAAAGAATATAGATGATAAGAATAAAAAGAGCTGACAAGAGATAACTTTAAAAAATGTTTTAAAAATAAATGATTATTATATAGGCAGGCAGAAAATATTCGACACTACTGGAACAACTGAAGAAAAACAATACGACAATGCAACAAAACTATCATTCTAGTACTAAAAATTGCTCAGATTCAAGAATGTATACCTGAAAAGATAAAAGAAGATAGGGATATATGTACACAGCAGGTTACATTATATAACTGAGGAAGTCCAACTAGAACATCTGGAGGCAGAACTTATCAGATTCTTATTCATACAACAAAATCAAAGACACTATACTTTTTAGAAAAGATGATATACAGTTTCAATACAGGAATAGATTTCTTTCTCCTGTTTTTCTTTTTTAAATTTCTTAGAAATAGTGTTTGATTCTGATAGAGAGATAGAGGAAGAGAGAGAGAGAGAGAAAGTGAAAAAGTACTCCCAATGAGAAGATAGTCACACTGCAATCCTTTCTCCATTTCTCTCCCTTTTTGGAATTTTGAGTAGACACATATACTAATCCAGTGTGCTTTTCTTTATTTTTATTTTTTTAAGAATTATTTTAACTTCATTTATTTATCTATTTATTCATTTATTTATTTAAATATGACCAGAGAAAGAGAGAGAGAGAGAAAGCAAGAGAGAGAGAGAGAGAGAGGGAAAGTGAGAAACCAAACTGCCAGGTCCAGGACTCAAACCACGGTAGGCCATGTGGGAGTCCAGCACCCTTAACCACCATGCCACCTGTCAGCCCCCATTGTGTTTCTCAAGCTGTAGGGTCTAGGACTAAAGCAGAGCAGTTGACCATGTTGGATCTAGTCATTTTGTCCACCATGCCACTGGCTGGCCCATAAATGTCTTTTCAACTAGATATGGAATAATTTGTTATCTTTATGGAATAAGCACCTCATAATCAAAATTAATTCCAGGTGAATGAAAATCTAAATATGAAAAGTATATGATAACATTTTCAGAAGATATATGAAAGAATATCTTTGTGATTTTGAAGCAGGAAATCATTACTTAAGGAAGCCACACGAAGTACTAACCATAGTTGAAAATAAATTATAATATACCAAAATTAGTTATTCATCAAAATTTCACATTTAAAACTACCTACTGAAGCAAAGAAGTGTTTGCAATATACATATTTCACAAATGATGCATCTTTGGAACATATAAAGAACATGTACAAATCAATTAGAAAATACTTTAGGAAAGTGAGCAAAAGAATTTGAACAGAAATTATAAAAATAGTGAAATGTTGGAATCAACAAATGGCATGGCTGTTATGTCGCTGGACTCCCACACGGCCAGCTGCACTGTGAGTTGCTGACCTGGAGGCTTGAAACTCACTCCAGGCACATGTGCTTGCCTGCTCAAGATCCCAGAAAGAGAATGAAGGAGAATGGACTCAGGACTGGCCATCCACCCTGGGAGGTGGGGGTGATTTCTCACTTTCCTCTCACTGTCTCTCTCTCTCTCTCTTTCTAGTTAGTGCATGAGTCCTAAGGCAAAAACCTCTTAAAAAAAAAATAACCACATGCACAGGAAACATGAAATGAAAAGGTGTTCAACCTAACAATCATAAAAGAAATTAAAATTGTAACTTGGGAGTGCTATCAATCACCATAGCTAAGGACTAGGTGCAAATGTTGGCTGATGTCTATCTTTTCAATTATTTTATTTCAACTGCCTTTTAGATCTTTGGTTCAAACATTCCAACGAACTTTAAAGAATAATAAACATAAGCCCATTATAATTTGTGAGTTATTTTGTAGACTATGAGGTTTCATGGAAACACAAAAAACTGTTAACTTCAGAAGCAAATTTAATTGATTATTGAGTAAATAATTATAAATACTAATTACTTTTCTAAAGCTTGTGAAAAAACAAGATAGTTCCACATATCCAAAGTATTAACCTCAGAGAGTTGCTTATTACAAAAGAAAATGATTGATACTTCATTATATTGGAGATTCTTTCATCACCAACCAGACAACATGGATTTGCTGATTTGATGAACTATAAAATATAAAACATACCTTATAGGGTATTCATGCCAAAAGTTTTAACCTCAGTCTAATTATGCCTTTAGACGTAAGGTTTAGTTTGTATAGTGAACACTCAAATGAAAAGAAAACTTTAAATGCTACCACAATGATAGTATCAGTCAAATTATTTAGAAAGTTAAGGTTATGGCAGGATTGTTCTAGATTAATAGGAATCTAATAGTCTTAGGAAATAGAAAATAAATGCATCAACTATGACAGAATCCTGTTTGAAAGCATGACTAAAAATAATACCTTGTGGTTATTCAAAACAGTCTTTATTGTTAATAAATGAATTATGAGTAAACCACCTTCATGTCTACAGTGTTCATTTTTTATATATATTTATATTTATGCATATATATGTAGAGAGAGATTTATATCATTACAAATAAATATATAAATATAAGTAGAAAAAGCAAAGAAGAAAAATGTTACGAATCTTCAATTTAGTTAGCTAGCACTTATGTAGTTTAGTATCAGCTGCTTAATTTCACTCTAGTTGAAAAGTTTTATCATAGAAATTATATAAAAATAAAAAAGAAACTATCACTTGGGTCTCTAAAGAAATGATACTACACATCAATTCCACTTTAAACACCTTGGTCAAACATGGCGGCACAGCAGTAAAAAGCTACACTCTTTGAGGCAATCCCAATGAGAAGGTTCATGGTTCAAGTTTGGAGTCCTCTCTAAGTATTTGCTAGACACTCTCTTTGTCCATGATCCAGGGCGGTCTAAATGCTGGAGATGTTTATGGTCCGAGTGTGTTGAGAAGTGGGGAAATATATCATTTCCGTTTATGGTCCGAGACTTGGTTGTGGGTGTGTTGAGAAGTGGGGAAATATATCATTTCTCTCTCACTTTGTCTTACATGTATAAACTATGACATGTACATCTTTTAGATATAATGCCAAACTCTGGTGAAGAGAAAGTTAAATCAAGTATTTCCTTGTGCTTCTAGTAGTGGTCTAAGGCTGCTCAAAATTATAGTGCTGAAATCCTCTGGATCTAAAGGCTTTAGTTCTTGGCAATGTCGTAAAAATTTATTCAATAAGGAAAAGCTACATGTAAGAAAATTTTATTGCAGCATCATTTTTAAGAATACAAACATAAAATCTTACAAATTTTTAACTTAAAGGGGGGAAGCGTAAGGAAAGTTTTATTTATCAAGTTTTAGTGTATATACAATGATTATAAATAATAACAAAACTTGGGACCAGCAGTTAGCGTAATGGCTATGTCGCTGGACTCCCATGTAGTTGACCATGGTTCAAGTCCCGAACCCAGTGGCTTAAAACTCATGCTGGACATGTGTGCATGCGTGCCCAAGATCCCGAGAGGAGAATGTAGGAGAAGGGACTGTGGCATGGCCATTCCCCCTGGGGGGGGGGGATTTCTTGCTTTCTGTCCCTCTTTCTCTCTCTGTCTTTCCGGAGAGTGCAAATACCCTATAGCAAAAACTTCTCAAAAAAGAAAATAATAACAAAACTGTGATTTATTAAACTAAAATATGAAACATAGTGTTAAAAATATGAAATTTGGCTATTTTACTCTTATTACTGTAGTAGGGGTCCAAGCATGAGACTAATTTGTCAATATCGATCAGCAATCATTGTATCATGTTTACAGGACTATGAGGTTGGTGGTTGGTCATTCTCAGTCTCCATTAGTTCACTGAAACCCATATGATTTTGAAGGAATGACATGCATATATTCACATAAACATACCGCCACATTCACACATCCTAAGAAGTAATTAATTATCTACACTTATTTCAAATATTAATTATTAACTTTTATAAATAGTAATTAAGAGTATATCTGCTCTGAATACTGTTTGGGTTTCAAGAGTTTTTCAATCTGTTTAACTTTTTTATCTTGGGGAAGTAGGATGATGAATAACAATAGCCTCAACTTCATCTTATAATACAGGCACAAAAGTAATTTTGAATGTTATGACTATCACAAAATAAATAAAGAATAACTCTCCTTATTTCTGGGTATTACTCAGTTTGTATTCCTGGAATGGTGTCTGCTAAAACTAAAAGTGACATTAGATACCTACAAACAAATATGGCATAACATAGAGAAGAGATGTATTCTACCATACAATTTACAGAAAAATTCATTGTTCCCGAAACAAAGGCTTCAATAAATCAGTAATATCATTTTTTTAAAGCATGAATAGATGCTGATTCATTCCTGTTTTGGTTAGTATTAGCAAAGTTTAGCAGTTACAGTAATAAAGTCAAAATCAGTGACAAAGGAGGAAGAAGTGTTGACACTGAATCATGGGACCTCATGGATGTTGAAGACCTGAGCAAGTGACATAAAGAATAAGGCCAGTAGTGGTCACAATACAAAGGCGAGAGTTTCATAAAATTTAAAAGACTATAAATATATATAGTGCCCTTAGAGACTTTCAGAAAGGCCAACTGAAACTTAAAGACAATGCACTTTTTTTTTCTTAGAATTATTTTATTTAACTTTATTTATTTGAGCAGCAAAGGAGAAAGAGAGAGAGAGAGAGAGACAGAGAGAGAGAGAGAGAGAGAGAGAAAGTGAGAAAGCAAGCTGCCAGGTTTGGGATTTGAACTGTGGTGAGCCATGTGGGAGTCCAGTACCCTTAAGCACAATGCCATATGCTGACCCTGAGGATACAAATTTCTACATTATAGTTAAGAAAAATATTAGCAATATATAAAATTGTTAATATTATGTAATCCTTTACTCTTCAGAACATTGTGATTTGAAGAATAATAGGTTATACTCTGATAAAAGTTATTTAAAAAATGCAATTTGTGAGACCTCAACAAAGCTAAAGCTTACTCAACTTCCACTGTGTAGGAAATGTCGTCTACACTGACGTAATGGACTTCAGGTATTGTGATAGTTGTGAAAGTTTTAGAGGTGGGACACATGGAGTAAAAATAAACTTCTAAGTATAAAAATATGTATTTGGCAGGGCTGGCAGGTGGCGTGGTGGTTAAGGGCGCTGAACTCCCACATGTTTGGCTGCAGTTCAAGTCCTGAACCTTGTGGCTTGCTCTCTCTCCCTCTTTCTCTCACTCTGTCCCTCTCTGCTCAAATTAAAATAAATTAATTAATTAAATTAAATGATTATTTTAAAATGTGTATTTATCAGGAATCATAATGGAATCTAAAGTAAAAAATGAAGGACAGAATCTTAAAAATACACTAAATTACAGAAATATTTACAAAGGTAAGGCAAAAGACTATTTACAGCAGGTGTAGTGTGTTAGCTCAGGCTCTCATAATACCATGGACTGGGTGTTAACAACATTCATTTCTCACAGTTCTGGAGGCTGAGAGTCCAAGAGCAAAGTGCCAGCGAGGTAAGTTTCCTTCTGACGCCTCATCTCTTGGCTGGTAGGAAGTCTCCTCTTTGTCATGTGCTCATACCATGTCTTCTCTGTGCACATGCTTAAATGGCTAGCTCTTTGGTGTCTCTTCTCTTACAGACACTAAATTTATCCCATCAGAGCCCCATCCCCATGACCTCATTTAGCATTGGCTACCTCCTTACCTCAAACAGCCACACTGGGTGTTTCAACAAACAAATACTGTATATAAACATTCAGCTCATAACACACAATGATACTTTGTAGTATCATAATATCATTCCACAAGAAAATATATTTTATTTACTTTGTAATATTTAATTCTGGTAAAGAATTTTTGTTTGATAAGGAGATTCTGCTGCAACTGTACATGGTATGTCAATAGAAAGAGCTTATGAAAATCAAGGGAATTTGATATGCAACCAATATATAATTGGCTAGTAAAATCGTAAGCTGAAACTTAGTATTTTTATATCTAGCATTTTAGCAAATACTAAATATTGCCCCCCAAAAAACTCCATGGTATTCTAAAAAAATAAAGCAAGACATTCTACTTATTGTTTTTCTGACTCTCTCTTTTCAGAAGCTCAACTTTTCTGTTTTTTTGTTTGTTTGTTTGTTTTCATTTACTCTGCAACTGTGAATAGCCAAAGCCAAACACTTACAACTAACAAAAGAACATGGAATTGTAACAGCTTAGTCTGTTAGAATAGGGCAAATTGAAACTCTGTAGAAGCAAGCAATATCTGAGTTGGGTTTCAGATGTTGAATCATAGATAAATGTATCCACGTGTTTCTTCCTAAGTTACTGCACAGTAGCTACACCTGCTGAGAGGATGGATTTCATGATGGTTGGTGAATAAACCCTGAAGTCTTTCAGGCAAGAGCTTTAGGAATTGTTGTATTTTCTATTCTTTGCTAGTGTCGCAGACATAATAAAGACAAATCTCAGCACTGTGGTAGACACATACCGGGCAGTGAATGGCTACTGAGAGCTGTTTATTTTTACAATGAGAATAGGAAGGATTTGCACTTAAGCTATATATCATTCATTGTGTATTTTAAGAAAACATATAAAATGGCTGTAAGTATATTATTTGAAATTGAAAATATTTACCAGTTAAGGGGATTATTGGATATGTTTAAATATTTCCCTCTAGGAGATAGAAGAGAATGGCAGAATAACTAGCAGAAAATTAAAGTCTCGGGTATGATTATTGTATAACATACTCAATCCATCATAAATATATAGGCCTAATTTGAAAAGTAAATATAGATATAGATATCTTGTTAATACAGATATATTCTATGATTATATAAGGACACTTCAGAAATTTATAAGAAAATGAAGATAAAGTATGAGTTAAATTTGGTGAGATATATTTTTAAATCTATGCATAAGTTTTTTCATAATATGGATTTCCATGAACTTTTTGAAGGCCCTCCTCATAGATATTTTAGGAATATACTCTGATTATGTATTCCATATGTTACAGATAGCCTAATACAAATAAGGAAAAAGGAGAGAGAAAGTCTGAAGCATTGTTAGTGTAAGATTAATAAGGATATGTTTACAGATTGGTAATTCCTGATACTGATAGGTAGCAAATGATCAACATATGGCAAATACTCCTAAATTATTTTTGCATAACTAATTCATTTTGTATCACAAAGTATGCATTTATTTAATTTTAAATGTAAACATCTATTATCGTTCATTTTATTGGAGATTTCAAGGAAAGAAGCGAGAGTAAACGGAAGTTGAAACATGATTGGGCTCACTCTGCATGGCACTCAGCATGCCAGTTTAGGAAGCTCTGCTGTGCCTTCAGTCTGACAGAGCCATCCTGCATCTCCTTGCGAATGCTCCTCTGAAGAGACTGTCCTAGCCAGAATGGCTGTTTGGAGGAACTCCATTTTCACTTTTCAATCAACTATTTTCGAAGTGGAAAATGAATTACAGAACCTCAGTCCTGAGCAGTCTGTGCATCCCTGTCTTCCTTCAGGCGGCCATGCTGCTTTCATACTGATGTCACACCTGGAGGTGCGCGCTCACACCTTTCATCTTCCGAATCCAAATCTTCGTTTCGCACAATGAAAAACACCCATTTCAAAGGCTTACACTGTGCATTTTCTTTTTTCTTTCTATGAATATGGCCTTGCTCAGAGCCAGTTATAATGTAAGTCTGAAAAATCACCCTTTGGTCTATCTTACATATGCTAGAGTAAATTTTTTAAAGTACAAGTGTGGTCTAGTATAAAAAAGGGGAAATTCTATGGAAAGTTGCATATGATTTTGCATATGTGGCAAAGATAAAAAATACACAATTGCTTACTTTTAAAATATGTTTTTCTCTTTCTTTTAAGTTAAACTTAAAAATGGATCTTTGAAAAAGTAGTCCCATGTTTCTTCAGAAAAGGGAAATAATATCTAAATCATTAACAAATATATACTTAATAAGCCAATAAAATTATTTCGAATGCACTATGTCACATTTTAAAACATTAATCCACAAACCTTTTCTTACTAAGTTCATGTATTTTTTCCGTGAGTGAAAAAAACAGAGAGAGAAAGATACAGATACAGCATCCCTGACAAGGTCTTGACACCAGGGTCCATTCTTGTCATAACCATCCAGATCACATGCACATGGGTACCCAGCATAGTCAGAGAGGCCTCTGCTACAAACCAGCTACTTTCCCATGTGGGGTCTATCTTAAAGGGCCTCACATTTTACTGTTGTACCACCATCTGGTCCCCAAATCCACAATCTTAGTATGCAGAAATAGAGCCATTTGTATACTAATGAAATATTATTGGGTCTAGCAGATGACAAAATGGTTATATATAGCTGGACTCCCATATAATTGATCATGGTTCAAAACCTGGACCTGGTGGCTTAAAACTCATGGCAGACATGTGTGCATGCGTGCCCAAAGTTCGGAGAGGAGAATGGAAGAGAGAAGATAGTAGTGTGGCCATCCTGCCGTGTGTGTGTGTGTGGGGGGGTGATTTCTCACTTTCTGTCTTTCTATCTCTCTTTGTCTCACTGGCAAGCATGTGTATTGTATAGCAAAAGTCCCCTTAAAAATATTGTTAATACAAAGCCTGGTATTTTGTATATGTAAATTCATCAAGTAATTGTTGTGTTAGGATTTGTTTGATTAATTGTTTTAAATTTCTAATTTCTCATCATCTGATACTTGTGTAAAATACAATACAATTTATTATTAGTAAAAATGAAATGGAAAAAAGATTAAATAAAAATTTAATTTTATTTATTAGATAAACATATATAAAAGTATATGCATATAATAGTTTTAAGTTCATAAATATAATTTGAGCAAATAAAGGGCAGATACATACAAAACTCAACACATTGCTTATAGTGTACCTCTAGGTAATTAAGTATTGCTATCACACATGTGTCATTATTTTGCTATTGTGTCTAAAAAAAAAAGTTGTGAGGAAATAGCAATTTCCCATTTAAATACCTACATACACAAACACTACCTTATACAAACACTAAGGATGAATAAATATTTAAATAAGCATTCAGATTAATTTAAGTTTTGAATTGTGACAGACGACCTTTTTTGACATTATTAATGGTCCAACTTAGATTGGATCAATAACAACATTAATCATTGGGAATCATCTGTACCTATATTCTTACATGTATTGTTATAATAATACTCATGGTGGAAATCTATAGGCAATTTTAGCAAACTCTAGTTTTCATTATCTTTTCCTAAAATTAACTAAGAAATATTGATTTTTCAAAATGCATTTTAGTCTTTTATTAGTGAAGTGCTCAAAAAGCATATTCTGTTAAGTTGTAGTTAAACTTAATTCTAAATGAGAGAAATGAATACTAAATTCAATAAGCTCTTATGCACTGATTTTTTCTTTGAGAGAAAGTAAAAATGTGTTTTATAAAGTTCACTTACAATGTTTTGTAGAAGCATAAGATCAAGATCATGCACAACTTCATGGACAATTTTTGTTAAGTGACAGAGTATGACAATGTCTTGGACAAATTGGACAAATTTGCTTTTCAATGTCAGTTAAAAGAAAAGTTAGAACATTGGAAAAGAAGAGTTTCAAGCCATTAAAAAATCATTTTGGATCCAGCCATTTTGTTTCTTTTTCTCTTCTCCTCTTTCTCCCCCTCCTTCTTCTTTTTTATTTGTTTGTTTATTTTTGCTTTTTGTCAGAAGGCACTTGCACTCACCAGAGAGAGGCAGAAAGAGAGAGAAGAGGAAAGAGAGAAAGGGAAAGTGAGAGTGCTCTCTCACTTTATTATTATTTTTTTCATATTGGGCACATGTGCACACATGCTTGGTGTTTAGTTTTTCAAGGTGCTGGGTCCAGGACTTCAACTGCTCAGTAGGTCATATGCGATCCAGCCTCCTTACTAATCCTCCTGCTGGCCAATATCCAGCATTTTAAAAGTGTAGATTGGACCCCAAGATTGTATTAGCAATATCTGTACTTGGATCAATTGTAAGTGAAAAAAAAAAAAAAACCTTGCTAGGTTTATTTTTTCTATGAATTGGGTTTTTATATTGCTGTTCAGTTTTTTAGATGATGAACGTTGTCTTTAAAAAGTTGTTGGTCTTCATATTTTGACATAGTGACAACAAGTATTATAAACAAATATCTTTGATACAGTTTCATTATTATCTTCACAGAAAATCAAAATACATTGCACATATGCTGCTGTAGTACCACCCAAATTTAAAAAAAAAAATCAGTTTATCTTTTGTTTCTTGGTTTTGGAAATTCATTATGATTTATCTTTAAATGCTGCTTAAGTTTTGATGGCTTAATTGCATCATTAGTTACTTCATCTCTGTAAGTAAACATTCTATTGTTAGCACTTTGACCATGATTAAAAACCGAACATATATGAATGATAACATTTCAGATAAAGCTAATCAAACACATTAGTCTTTTTCTCAGAATTACCCCCTTTATTATCACCAGGACTTAAAAGAAATAACAATCTGCCTGAGTAATCCATTATTTTTTAAGAGAGATTTTTGCTATAGAGTATGAGTACTCACCAGAGAGACAGAGACAGAGAGACAGAAAGTGAGAAATTACCCCCAGGGGTAGATGATCATGCCGCAGTCCCTTCTTCTCCATTCTCCTTTCTGGCATGAGTTTTAAACCGCTGGGTCTGGGACTCAAACCACGGTAGACTATGTGGGATATCAGTGTTGTAACCATTATGCCATCTGCTGGTCCCAATCAATTCATTTTTAACTATAAACAAGAATTCTGACTTTATAATGCTTATGAAATAAGCACGTATATGTTAAAAAGTACATTTAGTCAATCTTCGCATGTTTTCATGATACAACTGACAGATCCTTTTCTTTCATTTCTTTCTCTCCCCTTTTTTCTTTACTTTTTTCTCTATTTTTCTTTCTTTCCCTTCCTTCCTTCCTTCCTTCCTTCCTTTCTTCCTTCCTTCCTTCCTTCCTCCCTCCCTCCCTCCCTCTCTCTCTCTCTCTCTCTCTCTTTCTTTCTTTCTTTCTTTCCTTCTTTCTTTCCTTCTTTCCTTTTCCTTCCTTCCTTCCTTCCTTCCTTCCTCCCTTCCTTCCTTCCTTCATCCCTCTCTTTCTTTCTTTCTTTCTTTCTTTCTTTCTTTCTTTCTTTCTTTCTTTCTTTCTTTCTTTCTTTCTTTCTTTCTTTCTTTCTTTCCTTTCTTTC
>NW_006159765.1:882748-919463 GCF_000334495.1 Tupaia belangeri chinensis
CTTCCTTCCTTCCTTCCTTCCTTCTTTCTTTCTTTCTTTCTTTCTTTCTTTCTTTCTTTCTTTCTTTCTTTATTTCTTTTTTTCTTACTTTTTTGAAGACTGGGTCTTGCCAAGTCATGGTCTTCCTGTTCTGGACTCCTAGTTGAGACTACAGGCATGCAATGCCATGCCCAGAAATAGTCTTACTATGTTGCCCAGGCCAGCTTTAAACTCCCAATCTTCTTGTCTTAGCCTTCCAAACAGCTGAGATTCCAGGGACAGCCTCCCTCTAGAGCCTTTTAACAGATTTCTGTTCAGTAACCAGTGCTATAAGGTAACCCTTTTGTTTCTGACTAGGACACAGTTTGCCCCATATTTGACTTGCCTTGCAAATTCAACAATACATGAAGTAAAATGAATATTAGTCATTGTTCTAGAACTGTTATATTACTGTTAAAATGATTACTTTCAAGGACTGTTTTTATGTTTTCATGAGTAAGTTAGAAAAAATTCATGAATCAACACTGGTACATGAACTGCAAGTTTAGTATTACTGTCCTAGAATATCTTAGAATCATCTCCTGGTTACACAACGTACAAGAAGCTTTTCCTCTTGTCATCTTATGTTGACTGCTTATTACCCTCTAGAATCTGCCTCTTGGTTTTGTGCATTGTCCTATGGTTTCAGTTTTTTTTCCCCCTGTTTTTTGCTGTGTTCAAATTTATCAAATTTAGATTTGCCATGTACAAAAAGAAGAGTAAAGAAAGATTTACTGTACCATACTGTAAATTAGCTAATGAAATGACTCTGAATCTAAATTTTAACTTGGTAAAAGAAATTGCTTCTACAATTCATTTTTATTGTAATATATAGGAAGATCCTTTCCTTTTGAATATTTTCTAATCTTATTTTGCCCTGTTTTAAATAAATAAATCATATCATGAGAAAAGAAATAATCAGTGCTTGGAAGAACAAATAAAATTTACACACTCTAAGATTTAAATAAATTTGAAGCTGTTGTGGTGTGAGTTACTTAGAATGCTATAATAATAAAAAAATTAAATTAAAAACAATGCCATGTTGGGCCCAGCATTAGTGTAATCGCTATGTTGCTGAATTCCCATGTAGTCAACTGTGGTTCGAATTCCCGACCCGGAGGCTTAAACTCATGGCAGGCGTGTGTGCGTGCGTGCCCAAGATCCCGAGAGGAGAACAGAGGAGAAGGGATTGCGGCATGGCCATCCCCCCCTGAAGGGTGATTTCTCACTTTCTATCTCTGTGTCTCTTTGTCTTTCTGGTGAGCGCATGCACCCTATAGCCAAAACCTCTCCAGAAAAAAAAAAAAAATTAAAAGTGACATGTTATTGGATGAATAAATATTGGGTCATTGGAAAAGTCAGTACACATTTTTGCATAGAAAAACATAGAAGAATATGTCATGATGTTTTTGAGGACCCAAGAGTTACATTTGATTTTATTCATCTTACATTCTAGAGCAGAATTTTTTTAAGAATTATTTTATTTTAATTTTACCAGAGAGAAATAGAGAAAGAGACAGAGAGGAAGTGAGAAAGCAAGCCACCTGGTCTGAGATTCAAACCACGGTCAGCCATGTAGGAGTCAAGTACCCCTACCCACCAGGCCACCTACTGTCCCCAGAGCAGGATGTTTTAAAGGGACCTTTATATCAA
This sequence comes from Tupaia belangeri chinensis, assembly GCF_000334495.1. NCBI lineage: Eukaryota > Metazoa > Chordata > Mammalia > Scandentia > Tupaiidae > Tupaia > Tupaia belangeri. The sequence continues at coordinate 884,420 of NW_006159765.1, forward strand.
TATTGAATATAACACAGCTGCTTTTATGTGACTATATTTAGTGATTGTTAAGTTCTTTTGAAAGTTTCATTTTTTATATTAATTTTTCAGTCATATAGTGGTAAAAAAATCCTTTCTAATCAAATAGGCATAATTTCAAGTCCCAGCTTTATAATTTGTAATCTATAAAATTTTGGCATCTGTCTTAACTACTTTAATTCTCATTCATAAAATTGTGCAAAGCAGTATACAACGAATAGGTTTACTCTAAGTGAGAGGAGAACTCCATCAAGTATATCAACTTCACATTTGCATCTCATTGGCCTCATTTGTGGGGACACCTTTAAGAGAGAGAATCTGAGGTGTGGGGACATGCTCTGAGAAAACACCACCTGCTCTTTTGGGGTTTGGCAGAACCTTGTAACTTGTCTTTCCCTGACCTTGGCTGCAGTCAGAGCAAGGGTGGAAATTACTAGGGGTGTTCCAACAGACACATCTGATGGACTTCAAGAAACATCTTGACCCCAGTTAGTGAAATCCAATCCCTGCTCTGCATCTGAAAGGTTCTTTAGCCTTCTCTGGGTGTGGTGGTGCACTCCTTATGGAGAAGTTCTTTAGCTCCTTCCCCACACCTAATAGCTAGTTCTCTGCATTAGAAAAGAAGATGAGATTTTCTCTTGATGGGATTATCGCCAAGGGATACACCTGGCCCAGTATGACTAAGCCCTCATAGATTTGTTAACTACTTCTTATTGTCTGTAACTTGGCAACCAATCTACAAAGTGTCATGAAACATACATGTGTAATGTCTCATTGTACTATAAATAAAGAGGCCCAGTTTGTCTGGGTGGCTTAAGTGACTCAAGCAGCTCAAGCAGTTGCTCAGCTGTGGCACAAGTTGCTTGGGCTCCCTAGGCTCAGGCTGCCTGTGTCCATTTCTACTCTACATCTTTGTCTCATTCTTTCCTATTCCCAGGTCCTGGCAAGATGGAGGGCTTTCTCTTTCTCGTCCTCTTTCTCTTCCTCACCAGCAGCCCTCTGATCATGATTCAGTCAGACCCAAGCCCTGGGGTGGATGCCAACACTCATTAGTGGAAAAAATTGAAATCATTGAAGATGAACTTTAAACTACATTTCCCTAAATTATTGCATCATGCCATTAATAAAATACCCAGTTTCCTAAATATAGACTTATAGAGTTCTAGTTATATTTGTCCCTCTCTGTTGTTTCTCTCAATTCTGTCTTTAGTCACATAAATTCCTCTAACTTAACATATATATAAAATTATGTGTATCCTCAGTCTTAAGTCATTTTGGCGGAGGAGTTACTGGTCATTCTATTGGCCATAGGTTCTTTGACTCTTTCTAGAATTAAATGTCTTCATGACAATTTATATTATGTGTAGTACAATTTTCCATTTAAATTTTAAAAATTTATTATTATTATTTTAAATTTGGCCTGAGAAAGACAAATAGAGAAGGTAAGAAAGCAAGCTGTCAGGTTGGGGACTTGAACCTCAATCAGCCATGTGCAAGTCCAGCTTCTTAACCCACACCTACTGGCCCTAGCATTTTTGTGAATTATGTAAAGACAAGTTAGGAAATCCAATCATATTGATTCAGTTGAACGTTATATGACCCCAAGTTTCATTGACAGAAGAAAACATGAGATGTAAATGGTGGCAGACATGATGGCCCCAATGATTTAAAACACTTCCTATTAACTGATATAAATTTTGTTAATAAATTGAAAGTAATAAAAAATTTCTTACAAAATATTTGAATATCAGAATGTACATATATAAAAAGTGTAAGCAAAAGTTTGTGCTTGTTTGCCATAAAAGTAAAGCAAGCCATCCCTCTGTTCTCCCCTGAAACAAAATATTGAAGGTGCTAGAAGAAAAACTTATACTTTTATTTAGATTTTGAGGAATATATGAGGTATCTTTTGAAGTAAGCGTATGTTGGTTTCTGTGGATGTCCGAGATAGGGAGAATAAGTCCAGTAGTTGTACATATCTAAGAGTTATGCCTATTTATTGTGATAAGATATTTATATTCAGAGTTTATCTAAAAATGAAGCTTTCCCATCTCCCATCCCCCTCCTCTGTTGAACTTAAGTTGGTCTCTAAGTAACAGCTTATCATTAACTGTCAAACTCTTAACTACAGTAGAGCAACATTAACAAGTGGTATATGAATGATGAAAACCAAATTAACACAAGAAGTTAATTTTATTGGGAACCAGCAGTTAGTGTAATGGCTATGTCGCTGGACTCCCACGTAGTCGACCGCGGTTTGCATCCTGGACCTGGTGGCTTAAAACTCACGTTGGGCGCGTGTGCGTGCGTGCCCAAGATCCCGAGAGGAGAATGGAGGAGAAGGGATTGCAGTGTGACTATCCCCTCTGGGGGGTGATTTCTCGCTTTTTGTCTCTGTGTTTCTGTCTGTCTGTCTGGCGAGCGCACGCACCCTATAGCGAAAAACCTCTCCACAAAAAAAAAAAAAAAAAAAAAAAAAATTTATTAAACTGTTGAGTGTTTGCCTTAAAATGTGCACTTTGGGTATTTAGTTGCTTGAGCCAATATAATTAAAACTATGTAATAAGTGCATTAATGCCCACTGTTCTGAGTTTAATTTCATCAGTTGCACATTTGGTTAAGCAAGGTTTCTTGTCATTTTGCTGAAAGACATACTATGCCATGGTACCTTTAGGACGTGGATAAGATGTGTAACAAGTGGCTATATTTGTTGGGTTAACAAACTTATAATGTGAAGGCCTCACACTTTCCTCTCACGATGGAAGAACAAAAACTGTAAGAGGGTTGCATATGTGCAGAGAGGGAGGGGAAGTACCAGCTTGCTACGTTACAAGCTCTTGTTTCAGCTCCCCAGAGAAAGTCATTAATCCCTCTCTTTCTCTCATCTGTTTCTCTCTCTCTTGAAATTAAATAAGTCAGCTTTGTGTGTGTGCATGTCTGTGTGTGCCTATAAGGCTGAATTGGTAAAATCCAAAAAGTTAGAAAATTAATAGACAACATTAAGAAAACAGAGTAAAGTATGTATTTAAGTAGCATCAACCTACTGAAGACATTTAAATGCATATATTAAGCATAAATGTATTCCTGAAATCTGATATCTCTGTTTGAACAAAAGTAGACTTTTTAAAAGAGGATTTTGCCATAGGGAGGGTATGCTCACCAAAGAGAGAGAGTCAGAGATAATGAGACAGAGAATAAGAAATCAACCCCCCCCCCGCCACCAGGAGGGATGGCCATGCCACATCCCTTCTCCATTCTCCTTCTGGAATCTTGGGTATGCATGTACATGTGTCTGAAGTGATTTTCAAGCCAGTGAGTCTGGGGCTTCAACCTTGACTGACCATGTGGGAGTTCAGCAACGTAACCACTATACCACCTGCTGACCCCCAAAAGTAGACCTTTTATATTTTATCTGTACAGAACTGAACTCATGGATAGTTTGAAAACAGAAAACAAAAACAAAAACTGCCCCATATATAACTTTACCCTTTTCAATAGTCAATTTCATTCTTTCTGCTTCTTTAATATGTTTATTTTATCATGTAATTAATATTTTATTTTATTCTCATGTTATCTAGAAATAAAAATATACCTTAGCTTCAAATTAGCTTCTTAACTGATTTCCAGTTATAATTCCGGCATGTGTCAAGATCTAATTTTTTGGTGTGAACTTGTCAGAGAGATAAAGAGACAGAAAGCAGTAAATCACACCCCAGGAGGAATGCACACACCACAATTTCTTCTCCTCCATTCTCCTCTTGGGATTTTGGGCATGAACACACACGTGCTTGGCGTGAGCCCCAAGCTGCTAGGTCTAGGACTTGAACCACTGTTGGCCATGTGGTATCCATAGCCCCAACCACTATACCACCTTCTGATCCCAAGATCTAAAATTATTTTTTAGGCAAATATAGTTCAAATGAGTAGTATGCATAGGATGGAGAGACATAATGGTGAAAATTATCTAAAGGGGGATAACATTTTGAAAAATTAAGTAGGACCAATACGCCTTTTTAAATCAAATAAAATTGAGTTCAAAAGATTATTGGACTGTGCTATAAATCACTTTCACCCAGATGAGGGGCTGAAAAACCTGTAGATCTTTCAGTGTTTCTTATTCCCTGCTCTTTTTGCTCCTTATCTTAGTTTCTATCTGCTTCCTCTTCTCTTTTCTATACCTTTATTTGGATTGTGCTTCTTGCTCACCTTTTATCTCCCCCTCCTCATCTTATTTCCCATCATTCATTTTTCTCCTACTAATTCCTTCTGTCCTTGAGATCAAAACTTGGATTTAAAGCTAAAAATATTAAAATGGTGAATTTATAAAAAAAATTGTATTTTTTCCAAATCATGCAAAGAACAGCTTATTTGATATTTTTCTTCCTTCTCTATGCACTTGTGTGTATGTGTGTGTGTGTGTGTGTGTTTGTATTTGTTTTTATATAATATTTATTATCAACGACATTGCATTTCTGTGGAGACATAGAAAAGCTATTAGAAGACCACTGCAGAGAATTTATGTGCTGCTCATAGTAGAAGACGTAGAATTTACTATTATGTCAAGTTTTGAACTTGATTTAAATTTTTAAAATAATTATTTATTTAATTTTATTTATTCATTCACTTATTTTAATTTTAGCAGAGAGAGACAAAGAGAGAGAGAGAGAGAGGAAAAGTGAAAAAGCAAGCCACCAGGTCCAGGACTGAACTGTTGTCAGCCATGTTGGAGAGTCCAGTGCCTTAGCACCATGCCACCTGCAAGTTCCTCTATTGTTTTTTGTTTGTTTTTTTTAATGATAGCATGTGCATGAGAGAGAGAGAGAGAGAGAGAGAGAGAAAGAGAGATGTGGGAGACAAAGAGAAGCACTCTCATTAGGGTTTGGTCACACCATGGTCCCTTTTCCTAGCCTTCCACCTCTTCAGGATCCTGGGAACTCATGCATATGCCTAGTCTGTTTTCAAGCTGATCCTGAGATCCAAACCCTTGGATCTACATGGCTTCCGGCACTTGTTACTACTGCACCATGGTGACTTGGTCTAAAAATCATTTTTGATACTACTGAAAATTTACAAGACTTCACATAAACATTTACATACAATTGTGCCATTTTATTGTACATACTAGTTTTTTTTGTCTGCATAGCAGAAGACAAACAATAAATTAGATACTAAGAAAATTTACAAGACTTCACACTAACATTTATATACTATCATGCCATTTTATTGGACAAATCAGTTTTTTTTTTTTTTTTTTTTTTTTGGTTTGCATAGAGAGCGGAAGACTACAACAAATTATCTTTTTAAAATTACAGATGTTTAAAGACCTCTACCCTACGATAGTGTTAATAATTCAGATCTACAAAAACAAGAATGACTCTGAAAATCTAGAAAGACAGTCAAGATGAATATTTTGTCTTGTCAGTGACAAAAATCCAAGGGAACATTAATTTCTAAACTTGAACATTCTCTGGTGACTTAACTTTCCAGTAAACTTAAACATTCTCTTGTGACATGTGAACAGATTATCAATTCAGTCAATATGACAGCTGCCTTCTTAATTGGGGAATGTGCTGTGGAAATGTCAGGCAGAATTTGCTGCCTTAGCAAGAACATAAAAAAATTCCTTCTGTTGTATATATCCTTAATCATTAATTACCCCCAAAGCAAGAGTCTAACAAGTATACTTGATGCTTTTCATAAACCAAAGTTCACCTTTCCTTGTAAAAATAACATTTTTTTTTCAATCTTGTCTCAGAAGAAGAATGCAGCAGCTAAATAAGATTATTATGACTGCTAGTATTTATAATTTTTTTCAAACTCCAGTAATGTATTTACCACTAGGAAAGAGTATCTGGATCTTTTAGAAAACAAACATCTGTGAAAGACTACTCTGATTTTTCGTTTGCTTGTTTGTTTGCTTTCTCGTTCAGGTAACATGCTACATTGTCACTTCAGGGAATAATCACTTGGAAAGGTACTTTTACTAGAAAACAGAATTTTGTGATTTTTTCAAAAATTCTAATGACGGATGTAAATAGGCCACTTATTTCAAATTAGCTCAATATGGCACTGGGAATTAGACATCACATACTGAATGATGAGGAAAATATTGTGTTATTATTATTGTGGATTTAGGTAAATTGTTTGTAAATTTAAGAACAGTATTATGAAATATTGTGAAGGAAAGACCTAAATGAAAAATAATTCTGGGCATAACATTCCTAAGTAATGAGGGCTTAATATTCTTTTAAATAAAACTGGGGCGAGCAGGTGATGTAGTGGTTAAGGTGCTGGACTCTCAGAGGACTGATCACAGTTCAAGTGCCAGACCTGGCAGCTTGAATCTCACACTGGGTAAGTATGCATGCATACTGCATGCCCAAAATTCTAAGAGGAGAATGGAGGAAAATGGAGAAAGGATGGTAGTGTGGCCATCCTCCCTGAGGGGTGGTTTCTTGCTTTCTGTCTCTGTCTCTCCAGCAAGTGCATGTTCCTATAGCAAAAATGTCTAAGAAAGTACACACACACATATATACATAAATACATAGGTGTGTGTGTGTGTGTGTGTATATATATATATATATATATATATATGTATGTGTATACATGTTTGCATATGCATATATGTGTGTATATATATGTGTATGTGTGTGTGTATACTAAATACAACTAAGTATACCTGTAAGTTATTTAATTGTATTTATGTATTTGACCTAAATAAAAATATTAAAATTGTGGGTTCAGTAAAGTGGCATAGTGGTTAAGGTGATTGAACCCCACATGACTGACTGCAGTTTGAGTCCCAGACCTGAGGCCTCAGAAAACACACTGAGGGTGTTGTATATGTGCCCAAAGTCCATGGGGAAAATGGAGAAGAAGGAATTGTGGCGTGGCCATCCCTCCTAGAGGGTGCTTCCTTCCCTACTCCATCTTTTTCTCTATCAAGCACACATGCTCTATACCACCCCCCCCCAAAAAAAAAAATAAATAAAAGAAAAAAAAGTTTGCTGTAAATGCTTATTTTGAGAAGAAAAAGCAAAGGCAATCCTGGCCATTCTTTTCACATTAAAATGATAAACCGAATATTTGCAATAAGATTATTTTACTAGGCTTCACTCATGAACATGTGTATATATGTGGTTGTGTAAAAAAGTAGCTTTCTTATCACCTCCCTATGCTAGATTATGAAATTATTTGCATAGAGTAACTTCTTGGTTATTATTTTTCATTCAGTGTTTACACTTATCCAGTATGCTGAGTAGTGCTTTTTATGTCTTCATTTTTTGGAAGCCCATTTACACTCCATCTTTGTCAAATCTGCAAAGACATCTGGGATTTAAGAGGAAGAATTTGCGAGACTTAATAAATGTACATATCTAAAATTCTGCAACCTTTACCTTTAAGTTTTAAAAGACAAAACAAAACTCAGACACAAAGTTAACAACTCTAACTTCTTTCTTTTTCTTTCTTTCTTTATATATTTTTTGAGAGGTTCTTGCTATAGGGCACATGTGCTCTCCAGAAAGACAGAGAGAGACAGAGAAACAGAAAGTGAGAAATCACACCCCAGGGGAGATGGCCACGCCACAGTCCCTTTTCCTCCATTCTCCTCTCGGGATGTTGGGCACTCATGTACATGTGCCTGACATGAGTTTAAGCCACGGGGTATGGGACTCAAACTGTGGTCCACTACATGGGAGTCCAGCAACATAGCCATTACGCCAACTGTTGGTCCCAATAATTCTAACTTCTAAATCTTATTTATAAAACTATATTTTAAGAAAACTATGAACTTGGAATTTTAAAGGCTGAAATAGCCATAAATAAATGTCTTGACTTTGGAAAAGTTTTTGTGGAGATTCTATTTCCCATTAAGAATCTTCTTCATTATGATAGTCAATGAATCTTCTGTACTTCTCAAGGAAATTTAGGCCAGGGAAAATCTTGATTTACTATTTAAAATTACATGTAGAGTTGAACATATTAGAGTCAAATCTTGATTTGCTATTTAACATTATGTGTAATACTAAACATACTAAATTCTAGTGATTCTTGTTATTTCTCCTTTTGCCTTAATATTTTTTAGGAATTATTTCTTTAACTTCATTTATTTATTTTAATCCAGTCAGATAGGGACATAGTGAGTGAGTGAGAGAGAGAGAGAAAGCCACCATGTCTGGGACTTGAACTGCTATGTGGGAATCCAGCATCCTTAACTACCATGCCACCTGCCAGCCCCCCATTTTGCCTTATTTTTAAAGTAAATTTTGTTTTCATTTTCTCTTATACTTCTATGTATTTTGCCATAGCGTAGGTGTCACCATCCTCTATTTCTGTATATTTTATCATTGCATTGTCCCACGGATTTTTCTAAGGTCGTCAAAGAAATTTAGATAAGGAAAAAATCTTGATTTCTTGTGGCATTGAGTCGTCTAATGTATTATTTTACAACTACCTTCACATTTCTTAGAATCCTTTACCTGATCATTTGTAAACATTTTTGTCTAGATAAGTTATGTTAGGGATCTAAAAGGATAACATGGATGATGGCGGATGATGAAAAATAGTCTAAAAGTTACTGTTTGCAAGCAAAGTGTGTGTTCATGTAACTGTTTGAAGGGAGGTACTTAGAATGTAGTAACACCTTCTTCAGAGAATCAATCACATCTTGATAAAGTCCCAGTGATGCCCCTCTCGAACCTGCTCCTAGTGTGGATTTAATGGGGTCCTTTATTCATTTCCTTGAGTTTTCCCTTATCCTTGTGATCCTGGCAATTACTTCTGAAGTTTCTATCTATATCTGTTTATAACCAGGGGGAAGAAAGAAACTCAGCCCATCTCTGAGGGAGTAGGAAGATATGAGGAAGAGGATTAACATTCAATTTTCCGTGATTGCACACTTACAGCAGACTCAAACTGTGTTCCTTAGAACTTGTCACTTTTATTGATATAAAAACTGCTTACATATTATTGACCTTTTCTGTTATTTTCTTCCTACTTTTATTTTCATATTTTTTCTTTACACTATTTAATTTAACCCATTGCATTATGCCTACTGTCTTAAATTTAAATATAATCTCGATCATGTTCACTGTTTTCTTTACAAACACACAAATAGTCTGCAATTAGAGATTATCTCAATTCTCCTTTTTAATAGTTCCTGTGCCCATAATTGCTTTCTTTTGTCTGACTGAGCTGACTAATAACCCCAATGCCAGGTTAAGTAGGAGAGGAACAATGGGTGTCTCATTTGTGATCCTACAGATTTTGTCAAAGAGTGGCTAGAACGTATCTGAGAGGACTTCATTCAGCAAACTTAGAATTAAATTTGAGTCTGAAATAATGAGCATCAAAATAATAATGATGGGGACCAGCGGTTAGCATAATGGCTATTGTCACTGGACTCCCATGTAGTCGACCACAGTTCGCGTCCTGGACACGGTGGCTTAAAACTCATGCTGGGAGTTTTAAGGGATTGAGGCATGGCCATCCCCCCTGGGTGGTGATTTCTGGTATTCTGTCTCTCTATCTCTCTCCGTCTTTCTGGAGAGCACACATGCCCTATAGCAAAAACCTCTCAAAAAAAAAAAAATGAGGATGGCAATGAATTATATCAAATAATAAAAAAAGATGCATTGGGGTGTATAATGATACCCAGAATGATACACATAGAAGATATATGACATTATTGAAGGTCATTGTTTCCGTCTTTTCTGTTTGCTCTGTTGATATAGACCTAGTGCATGTGACTAGTGTATTAATCTGGATCTCCAATTATTACACAATGACCTTCTCATTCCTTTTCCTGGATCATTTCCTTTTGAGGTTCATCTTTCATCTTAAACAGTCTGATCCTTGATACCATGCTGAAATTTCCATGTTTTCCAGCAAACCAAGTAGCTTTATGCTTCTGTGACTTTGTCAATTTTGTTTTCTCTGTCTAGCTACAATTTCACCAAGCAGAGGGAAATTATTCTGTCAGAGTTTTGCCCTAGCTTGTTCACAGGGCAGTTTTGCTGTCCTGTTAGTGACCAATGCTATGAACTATGAGGGATGGTCTTGACGCTGAGTTGTGTGAGACAATAGAGGAAATATGAAAAGAAATTTTAAATGTGGTGTGGTAGATTCTTACGCTCTCCCTCTGAATTTTAGATGTTCTTTATTCTGCTTCTCAAACCAGAACTAGAACTTCTTATTCTTGAGCACCCCTTCAAGACTAGCTTGCTCCTTTCAGGATTTCTTTAACCACATACCAGGTTCTATAGGTTTCGAAACAAAGAGTAAAGAACTCTTATTCCTTCTTTCCAGGAATTGGAAACTATTTCTAGACATTTTGATTTGTGTTTATGACTCTGGCGAATGTTCATTTTTAAAATTTTTGCAGACGGTAAACCTGGGCACTTTCACAATGCCAGTTCTGTGACTAAGATTCCAATTTCTATTCAGTTTTGAGAATCATTTCAGTTGTTATTTGTATCTGCCCCTCCGTGCCCTACTACAGAGGTGGTTTGGAACTCAGCTGTATTCGAGTTGTAATCCCGGTCTCAAAGCCTTTTCTATAGGTCCGTACTTCTGTGAATATGTGGATGGGGCTGAGGTCGACAGATGTATCCATCCATACCCAGACCTAGGGACCTCCTTTTCCATCTCCCTCCTCATAGGATTTTGCTTCACATTCCCCTCAAGAAATCAATATCTTTCACCAATGGATATGGTCAGATAAATTGATTCTTCTTAGACGTTTACATCTGACACTGTCACACAATTTCACGTGGCTGAGGCAGTCTTCAGGGAGAAACAGAAGAGAGAGCAGATCAATCAATCAGCAGAAACTTTACCTCCCAGTCTGCACAGCCAGGGCTCTATCTAAGGGAACAGATTCACGGTAGATGCTGATGGCTCCTGTGATAGGACAGTAGCACAGAGATGGAACTGGAACTGACTTCGGCAAATATAGAATAGAGAACAAAGAGAAAAATAATGATGGAGATTCCACTTATATTTATGTTTATATTTATATTTAAACTTTTTATTACGGATGCCAGAATTCTTCTCCTGAAGTATTTGCTGACTCCTCTTACTGATTAGTTATGGATTTGAGCGATTATTAGCCACTGCTGAGAAATAAAAGAGGGAGAAAAGGAAAATAGAACGAAAAAAAGCTTACATCACCATTGTATGATCTTTTTTTGATTTTGCCTTTCATTTGCAATTCTCTTTTTCTTACAAAATTTTTACAGTTTTCAGGCATTTGTGTGTGTGTGTGTGTGTGTGTGTGTGTGTGCAAGAGAGAGAGAAAGAGATGTTTCATTTTAGCCAGAGATTATGTTATAATCATTGAAAGAGAAAGGCTATACAATCCATCTTCCTCAGAATGGTAATCTACATATTAGGGATTTTAAACTTAATATTACCTACCAATGTTAATTTCACAATAAAGGAAATAATTTTTATTACGTAACACTTTGATCTAATTATCTTATGGATTACTTTCTGAGCAACATGCTGTTACATGCCTTTTGTGAATATGCCCCCCCAAAAAGCACAGCACTATATGCTGTTTATAAGAGGTGCACTTTAAATATAAACATTTAAAAACCACTTCCCCACGTCCCCATGGAGGATGATCATGCCACAATTCCTTCTCAACTTCACCCTTCCTTCTGGGATTTTAAGCATGCAGGCACATATGCTGGGTATGTTTTTAAAACTGCAAAACCCAGGACTCAAAGCAAATAATCAGCCCTGTGAGATCCAGTTTTTTTTTTTTTTTTTTTTTTTTTTGGAGTTTTTTTTTTTGGAAAAAAAATATTTTGAGAGGTTTTTGCTATAGGGCGCATGCGCTCGCCAGACAAGAGAGAGACAGAAAGACAGAAAGCGAGAAATCACACACCCCCGGGGGGATGGCCACACCACAATCCCTTCTCCTCCATTCTCCTCTCAGGATCTTGGGCATGCACGCACATGTGCCTGGCGTGAGTTTAAGCCACTGGGTCCAGGATGCAAACCACGGTCGACTACATGGGAGCCCAGCGACATAGCCATTACGCTAACTGCTGGTCCCGAGATCCAATAGTTTTAACCACCATCCCATCAGCTAGCTCTATTTCCTTTTTCTACCTAAATGTTCTTTGGGGCTGTTTCCTAGCATATGGTACTAATTAATCACAACTATAGACACATTCATTTCAGTGTTTGGTGACTTGAAGAAGCCTAAGAAGAGCTTTTGTACATTGCTTCCTTTGTAACAGAGTCCTGAGTCCACGGCGTCATCTATGTTCTGTGCACTGGTTATCTCAGGTGTGAGTCCTGCTTATTTACTCTGGAAATGTAGAGAGTATACAGGGCACATTAGGACCTATCAGAGGTAGTAAAATGTATTACCTTTGTATTGTTCTAAGAAAACATCATAAACTGAGTAGTTTACAAACAACCAAAATGTATTCTTCACATTTTGGGGGGCATAGTTCAGGAGGATGGGAAAATCAAATTTAAGGCATCTGCAATTTTGGTGTCTGTTGTGGGCCCATTTTCTGGCTCATAGATGACCAGCTTCTCAGTATGTGCTCACATGGTGGAAGGAATGAGTAAGCTCTCTAGAATCTCTTTCACAAAATTTCTAGTATCACTTATGAGGACTCTACCTTAATGATCTTATCTTCTCTCACAGGTTCTACCTCCCAACACTATCACCTTGGGGTTAAGATTTCAATATATACATTTTAGGGACATGTAAACATTCAGACCACAGCAGTGTATATACTAAACACACTTGGTTGTATGAATTTCAGCTAGAAAACACATTTTGAGTTTTAATAGGCCTCACAGAATATGATGCTTTCTTCATGTCTTCAGAAAAGTTACGAACTTCTCTCCACTTCAGTTAGAACAAAGTATGTGTATGTGTGTATGCCTAGGGTCTGGGGATGGTGGGGAGGTCGAGAATCCTAAATTAATCACTCCTCTGCCAATCCATATATTAGTCTTTAATACTGTTTCTAGAAAGCCAATGCCTTCTAAGTACGAAGCCAGCAGGTGGTGTGGTTAAGGCTCTCGATTCTCACATGGCTTATCACAGTTAAGTCCTAGACCTGGCATCTTGAAAATCATGCCACAGGTGGTGTGTGTGTGTGTGTGTGTGTGCGTGCATGTGTGTGCATGCCCAAAAACCGAAGAAGAGAACGGAGAAGGAATTGCTACATAGCCACCACCACCACCTCCCACTGGGAAGTGCTTTTTCACTTCCTCTCTATCTCTCGTTCTCTGGCAAGCACATGCTCCCTATGGCAACCCATCCCCAAAATATTTTTAAAAAAGTCTAAGTGCAGTATTTTTATCCGAGACTTTCTCTTCTAACATTTGAGTCCTTGCATATCCATAACTTTCCTGTGCTTGAGTCTCCTCATTTGTACAATGGAGATCATAATAGTTATGAGTTGACTGTGGAGATGACGATACGTAAATATTTAGAACTCTGTCTGGTTCAGAGTGAATACTTCATCTTTAGGCTGTTGTTTATTTGTACTTACTGCTAACTAGTATCACTCAGGCCAGATCAGACTCCATAGCAGTAAAACTAACCATCATGGGCACTCATAATGTTTTTTCAACACAAAACAGACTACTAAGTACATTTCAAATTAAAATGACAGCAAAACAGCTTCCCCAAATTCTGGAACTAATTTTAGTATAGAATTAAATGAAAATAGAAGCATAGAGCAAAAACATTGTTGCTCTTATTCTCATAGCCTTACTTTTGAGAAATTACCTGGACTATAGCTATTAAATACAATTACTGGAACAGCTGTAGAGAACTACAATGTACTTAATATTAACATAAATATATAATGCAGAGAATTGTAGCATATCCAAGACATACAACACCTAGAGATTTGTTTGGTTTTAGGGATTTTCCCACAGATCACATGAGCTCATTGGAAAGAGAGAGAGAGAGAGAGAGAGAGAGAAGGAAAGTGAGAAATCACCCTCCAGGGGGGATGGCATGCTGTGATATCTTCTCCTTCAATCTTCTCTTCGGATTTTCAGCATGCAAACACATGTGCCCAGTGTGATTTTTTTTTTTCTTTTTAGAGAATTATTTATTTAATTTTGTTTATTCATTCATTAATTTTAATTTCACCAGAGAGAGAGAGAGAGAGAGAGAGAGAGAGAGAGAGAGAGGAGTGAGAAAGCACCCCACCATGTCTAGGACTTGAACTGCAATGAGCCATGTAGGAGTCCAACACTTTAACCACCATTCTATCTATTTGTCCCTATGTGTGTGTGTGTGTGTGTGTGTGTGTGTGTGTGTGTGTGTGTGTATACACATCTATATTTTAAGTTGAAGTATTACTGATAGACCTTAGGAACTGGAAAATAATTTTTTTAAATCTAAATCAGATGCATTTCAGTGACTTGATTTATAAAACCATGTCAAGTCTTGAAAAATACCATATACGTTATTCATCATATGTTTCTTCTTTTTATTAAATAAGAAAATGACTTTAACTTTTTTGAGAGTAAATAAATTATAATAGAAAATATGATATTAAAAGACTTTAACAATTCTTCAAAATATTATCAGATATTATATTACAAATAATATATTATACTACTGAGATGAATTAGATGTTAACATAAAATTAATGAAATGCAAATAAGAATGTGTAAATTCAAACCAAAAGACAATATGCAGAACAGAAAATTAAAAAAACAGTATAGTGATTTATTTTGACAATTTTTTGTAGTTTAAAATATGTTAAGAAAATCACAGATTAAAATTAATCTATGGATTATCATGATATGTAATTACTTCACACAGGTCTTTTATTCTTTCTCTCTCTTTTTTAACATTTATGTCTTTTTTTTCTGGAGAGGTTTTTACTATAGAGCGTGTGGTCTCACCAGAAAGAGAGAGAGACAGAGAGACAGAAAGCAAGAAATCACCCTTCAGGGGGGATGGCCATGCCACAATCTCTTCTCCATTCTCCTCTCGGGATCTTGGGCATGCACGCACACACGCCCAGCGTTGAGTTTAAGCCACCAAGTCTGGGACTCGAACCGCAGTTGACCACATGGGAGTCCAGTGACATAGCCATTATACTAACTGCTGGTCCCTACAGTTATGTCTTTCATTGGACACAGAGCAAGACAGAGAGATGGCACCCCTAGTGGGGTCTTCACAATGTGACCCAGCCTTAGGCTCAGCCAGTCCTGGATCATGGTCACATACATGTCTGCCATACTCAGAAGTCTCTGAACTTGAACCTGGAACTTTCCATGTTGGTCAGTCTTGCTAAGTGTCCCATTTTAACACTATGCCACTGTCCAACCCATGATAATTCCTTTTTATTAGTTTATGTTGAAGAAAATCATGTTATGAAACATTCTCTAATTAAATCATTTTACCTATGTTTAGTACTTATTCCCCTTTATTACCTTCTAGAAGCCCAAAGAATTATTTATAAATGTACTTCTTACTTTTTATTATATTCAGGGGTTTCCAGTTTTCATGGACACTATTAGTTTTAGCTAGAGAACTTAGACTTCTTGATTTAGGGCATTTGAAACTTGATAGCACTTGCTTTGTAGTCTAGCATAGATCTCTGGTTCTTTTCTGATGTGTTCTGTGTGCATGTAAAAAGAATGTGCAGTTTTTAATTTTTGAAAGTTTTATTTTAAATACTGACATACAAACAAACCATAATTTGTCAGCTCTTTTTATTAGTAATTGATAGGGTTTTGTGAAATATATTTTTCTAAAATTGTCTCTGTAACGTTTTAGTTCTGTAAACGTTTGCTGTATGTGATTAAAAGTATACAATTCTATGCACATAAATTTACAATTATTACATCTTTTTAGTGGGTTGGCCATTTATTATTTCTTTCTACATCCTTAATCTTAGCCTATTTTTTTTTATGCATGACTTCATTTTTAATCCTGTCTGACAGTCTTATCTTTTATTTGGAGCATCCAATCCATTTTTAATGCATATTATATTTAATTTGCATCTTTCATATCACCATTCGCTTTCTATGTATTCCTGAAACTTTATTTTTCTTTATCTCTATTGTTTTGGCCTTTCTACAATTATTTTGTATTTTATATAATTTTTCTTCCCCTTTATTGCATTTATTCACTAGCATTTTACTGATACCTCTTTTGCTGCTTACCAAAGGTACTAATTACATAATGCATTCTGACTAGTACAAATTCATCTTTCACATATTCCTACATAGTGCAAGACCTCAGGCTATATCAATTCTATGTATGCCACTGTTTTGTTCTCTTGTCTTATACTATATATCTCTCATCACATTCTATTTTGTTCATTTTTAAAATTTATTTATTTCATGTAAGAGAAAAAGAGACACACAAGAAGAACAGAATCAGAGAGAGTCAGTTATGTCTACAAGGCTCTCCACGCTGTGATCCGACTCGTAGCCTAATCCACCAGGGTCACAGGCTGTGAATGTGTGTCTGATGTACACAGGGAGACCTTAAGATGTGAACATGTGACCTTCCCATATAGCCTCAGCATCACAGAACATTGTATTACCACTGGACCACTGTTGTTGGCTTCTTTTTATTCTAAACATCAAAAACATTATTATTGTTGTATGCAATTAATATTTATTAATATGTCTCCTGTATCTTGCCTTTCAAATACAATTGTTTTCTTCATCCCTGAACTGTCTTACAATACATTCTTTCTGTCCAAGTTCACTCTTCAGTATTTTAGTTAACATGGTTAATGTTTAGATGTGTTAGAAAAGTCATTATCCCATTCTATTTTGGTAACTATATTTTATTCAAAACTTTGAAGATAATGTTTCCTTGTCTACGGCTTCTTCTGTTTCTATGGAAAAGTCAATTGTGATGGTTGATTCATTCAATTTTACATGTACACGTAGGTTTACACGTCTAGAAACCACATGATCTTCAGAATTCCTTGTATTTTTAAGCAAGTAGTTTTATGACTTGTGTTTATTTTTTAAAATTTGCAGCATTATTTATTCCTATTTTATATCCACCCTTTTTTCCCTCCATTTCTAATGGAAAACTATATAAATGTATATTATAATAATATTCATATTGAAACAGATTTGTATGTTCTTGTCTGTGTTATTCATTCATTTTTTTCTGTAGCTGGGCATTTTCTTCTAACATTGTCCACATAAGTAATTTTCTCACAGTTGGTAACTAATATGTTGTAAAGCTATTTACCAAGTTTCACATATAAATTCAACAGTTTTATTAGGTTTTGTATTTTATAACGTCACAGTTTTGTGCTGTCTTGTCTCATTTAAATACATATAAAAAGAATAGCTCTTTCAATGCCCATATTTAATAACTAAGTTGTCTAGATCTCATTTCAATTTTTTTCTATTGAATATTCTGGCTTTTTTAATCCATTATCTTGTCTCTGTGTAACTATTTGGTTGTCAGAAAGGTCATGGCGTATCTTTTTTCTATGTTTCTCAAAGGTCATTTATTTCTGTAAAGAGCAAAGATCAAATAGTGATATATTGCCCGTTTTGTTCAATAACCTTTTGCCATCTTTCAGTGAGCTTCATAATTCCCCACTCAAAGAAGAACCTGTCTTTATCTGTGAAAAACTGAGCAAGGTGCTGATTTACAGCCTTATCTGAATTGAATGTTATACCATGCAAGGAGTTTTGAAGACAGCAAACTGAAGTCTGACAGGGCAAGATCAAGTGAGTATGGTGGGCGCTGCAACACAACCCATCCAAGCGCCAATAATTTTTGACGGGTTATCAAACTTGTGTGTGGTCTCATGTTCTTGTGATGGAACACAACCTTCATGATCAACGAGATCTGGACATTTCTGGATGATGAATTCATTCAAACTGCCAATTTCTAATAGGACACATTTGAAATGATCGTTTGGTTCCTTGGCAAAAGCTTGAAAAACATGACACCTTAAAAGTCCCACCACGCTGAGAGCAAAATTATCCTCTGATAGATGTCTGCTTTCGATGTCATTTGAGGTGAATCATCACATTGGAACCAAGACTGTTTACACACTACATAGTTGTAAACAATCCATTTCTCATCACCAGTTACAAGTCACTTTAAAAAGGATCTTTTAGCCTCATGTTTAATGAGCATATCACAGATAATTATACACACCATCAAATGAAC
Organism: Tupaia belangeri chinensis; assembly: GCF_000334495.1. Classification (NCBI taxonomy): domain Eukaryota; kingdom Metazoa; phylum Chordata; class Mammalia; order Scandentia; family Tupaiidae; genus Tupaia; species Tupaia belangeri. The sequence goes on from NW_006159765.1 coordinate 902,604, forward strand.
TTTGAGTTCATGAGGGGTCCAAATATGGAGCTCCCCTATGGATCCCAGCTTCTTCAGGTGGTTGTGAATGCTTGAATGGTAGATGTTCAATGTTTTGGCAATTCCTTGTCATGTAACATGGGTTTGACTGGATCCATGACTATTTTGTCATCATCAAACTCAATGGGCCTCCTTAAATGAGGAATATCATTGAGATCAAAGTCACCACATGGAATTTAATGAACCCGCTTTAGCACTGACATTGTCGTGAAAAACTTTATGCAACTTTTCACAAACTTGACTCGGGTTCTTACCTTTAGAGAAGTAAACAGTAAAATATGGTAAAAATGCACAGTTTGGTCTTTTCATCTTCAACTTATAAAATCTCTAAAGCTCAACCAAGTAGCTTATTTTATTTTTTTTCTTTTAGAATGAAGCTAGAACTGTCAGTTGTCAAATGACATGACAAAATAAATCTAGTACTTCAAAGAAAGAACTAGAATTATCTGTTGTAAAAACACGTCACAACTTTTCAAACAACCTAATACTTAAGCTTGATTCAGTGCTACATACTCTATATGGCAAATTACATACAATTCAGTATTTGAATGCTAAACATCTCAGAATACATTTGAATTTACATCTGGTATACAAATAGGCAACATTCCAAAATTCTTATGATCTTACTAAGACTTGATTTAGGACCAGCAGATGGCATAATGGCTGTGTTGCTGAACTCTCACGTAGACGGTCATGGTTCAAGTCCCAGACCTATAGACTTAAACCACATGCTGGGTGAGTGTGCAGGCCTGCTCAAAAACCCAAGAGGAGATTGGGGGAGAAGGGATTGTGGTGTGGCCATGTGCCTTGGGGGAGGGGGGGATGATTTCTCATTTTATGTCTCTCTGTCTCTCTTGGTCTCTCTGGTGAGCACATGCACCCTATAGTGAAAATCTCTCTCTTGAAAGAAAGAAAGAAAATAAAGAAAGAAAGTAAAAGAAAAGTCATGATTATTTGAAACAGATTTTAGCCCCTAGACCTGGTCTTTTCAGAGTCTAGTTCTATAATTGTGGTGCAGCTTTGTCATTCTATCCAGGGATGTTTACACCTCCTGTACTGTAGTACAGGATTATGTATTTTTATGTCTTTTTATCTTCTTAACCTAATGAGTATTTAACCTAATGAGTATTTAAATGCTCCACTCAGCTTCACAGTCTCACGTAATGGGCTCAATTCTCACCATTTCTTCTTTCAGATCCTGTCTTCATAATTTTTTTTTACTGATTTTGAGAAAATAAAGCATTGGGTACATCTGGACATAAATAAATTGTATTTTTTTCATTTGAATTTAATAAATATTTTTATAATTTTCAACCACTTCATTGAGTTCTAATTCATATAGTATTAAATTCACCCTGTTAAAGAATAGTTTTTAACATTTTTAATATATTTATAGTATTTTAATCATCACTACCATTTTATTTTAGAACATACACATTAGCAGTCATTTCTCATTTCCGGCACCACCCCAAGCCAATGAAATCACTAATCTAGTTTCTTTATAGATTTATCTATTCTAGTGTTTTATACAATGTAGTTATACCACACATGGTATTTTATGATTGACATTGCATATTTTGAGGGTCATCTGCATATTTTTGAGATTCATCCATATTATTACATGAATTAGTGCTTCATTTACTTTACTTTGAGTAAGACTCTGATACAAATATAACAGATTTTATCACTCATTCACTAATTAAAAAATACTTGTGTTTTTGGCTATTATGAAGAAGATTTCTATGAACATTAGTGTACAAGCTTGTATACTAATGTAAACATATGGCTTTAATTATCCTTTATGTATATGTAGAAACAGAATCTTGGATCAGGTGATAATGTTATATTTAACATTTGAGACCGTGAAAATGCATTCCAAAGGGGTTGCACTATTTTACAAACACACAGGCAATAAATGAGTTCAAATTTCGCTGATTTGTTTATACTTTGCAAACCTTACTAGTTTGCAAGGGCTGCAATGAAAACAAATTAAAAAACAAAACCCACTAACTAACTAAATAAATAAATAGAAAACATAGACCAGGTGTCTTAAATAAGAAAAATTAATTTTCTCATAGTTCTCGAGGCTAGAAATTGAAGATGAAGATGCCGTCGGTGGGGACTAGCAGATCGCATAATGGTTACATCACTGGCCTCTCGCCTGGTCAACTGCAGTTCGAGTTCCAGACTCGCTGGCTTGAAGTTCATGGTGGGCCCATGTGTATGCATGCCCAAGATCCTGAGGGGAGAGTGGAGGAGAAGGGATTATGGCATGGCCATCATCCCCAGTGGGGGGGTCATTTCTTGCTTTCTGAATCTCTGTCTCTCTCTTTCTGGTGAGTGTACGTGCCCTATAGCAAAAATCTCTCTTTTAAAAAAGAAAAAAGATGCTATCAGTGTTAGTTTCCTGTGAAGACTCTCTGCTTGATTTGCAGATGGTCATCCTCTTAATATTGCTTCATATAGTGTACTGTCTGAAGTGTACTCTGTGTCTGTGTACTCCTATTGTCTGTTATCAGTATCTTACTCGCCTCTTATAAGAACGCCAGTCAGGTTTTACCTTAGCAATCTCACTGTTATAGATCTCACTGTTTGTATTTACCCAAAAGATAGGAAAACAGTCATAAAGACACTTACATATCCATGTTCATTGCAGCATTATTCACAATTGCTAAAATATGGAATTAATCTATGTGCCAAAGAACTGATGACTGTACTGAAAAAATGTGACACATATACACTATGGAATATTATTCAGCTGCAAGGAACAAAGAGACTCTGTCATTTGATACAAAGTGGATGAGTATAGAATATATATATATTTTAAGGAGACCTGTGTGCTTTCCAGAGAGACAGAGCATTAGAAAGCAAGAAATCACTCTTCCCCAAGGGGGGGATGACCATGCTGACATCCTTTCTCCTCCATTCTCCTTTCAGGATTTTGGAGATGCATACATACACATCTGGCATGAGTTTTAAGCTGTCAAATCTGGGACTTGAACTGCAGTAGACTATATGGGAGTCCAGCAATGTAACCATTATGCCATCTGCTGGTCGCAAGTATAGACTATTTAATGCTAAGTGAAGTAAGCCAGATTATGAAAGTCAAACACTGTCTGTCTATGCTCTATATTTACCAAATGCTTGCATTCTTTGACAGAAATAGAAAGATCTGTAGTTTTAATAGTAGGGAGGAGAAGTATAGATGCTAGACACTGTATGGGAGGAGAGTAGACAGTAGAGGGTGGTGGGAGGGGCTCAGGGAAAAAAATATTCAAAAACATAAAAATGTAAAGTTCTCCATAATGACCTATAACATATGTTGAAAGTGATGGATATGTTAATATCATTGATTTGATTTTCATGTACTGCATGTATACTTCAATAAAAATCTTATGGCATCATATAGAGGTGTACAGTGATTAAATGTGAATACAAAGTATAGTCATGGGCTAGCAGACGGCGTAGTGATTATGTCACTGGCCTCCCACATGGTCAGCTGTGGTTTGAGTCTCAGATGCAGTGACTTGAAACTCATACCAGGCTAGTATGCGTTCGTGCCTAAAATCCAGGCTAGAGAATGGGGCAGAAGGGCTTGTGGAATGACCATCTCTCCTGCGGAGAAATTTCTCACTTTCCTCTCATTGTCTTCATCTCTCTCTCCAGGAAGCACATATGCCCTGAGGCAAAACCCTCTAAAAAAGAAGAAAATAGTCATAATATGAGTTAATGATAGTCAGGGCTTTGATATAGAAATTGAGGTTGGAGGGATGCATTCAGTTCACAAGACCAACATTGCTGTTTATCTTATAATCGTATTCCTAGCAAGTATGATATGGTATCTGATTATAATTTTGATTTGCATTGATTGTTGCACAATTTTACATACTTATTTGACTTTGGTGTATATTTGTGAATAAATGTTTGCTTCCTGTGTCCATTTATGAAACCTAGTTTTCATTGGATTATTTGTCTTTCTATTATTGAATTGCAAGAATTTTTTTCTGTTACGAATACATACCCTTATAGCATATATGATTTTCAAATGTTTTCTTACATTTTTTGTGCTGCATTTTCTCTCTCTCTCTCCCTATCTCTCTCTCCCTCTCTCTCTTTTCTTTAGTGAGATTTTTGCTATAGGGCCCATGCACTTGCCAGAGACAGAGTATCAGAGAGAGAGAAGGTGAGAAATTACCCTGGTGGAAGGGGGGGAACTTGGCCAGGCTGCAATCCCTTCTTCTCCATTCTCCTCTTGGGATTTTGAGCATATATGCACATATTCCCAGTCTCAATTTCAAACTGCCTGTCTATGACTCAAACAACAGTTGACCATGTGGGAGTCCAGCGCCTTAACTACTATGCTCTATGCTGCCCCCTTCTTTCTCTGTGTTTTTAAAATAATTTCCTGAGTGTGTGTACTCCACAGACAGAGAGCGAGAGAGAGGCAGAGAGAAACAACACCCATTCCTAATGAGCCATAGTCACACTCTAATCTCTATTTCTCAATTTCTCTATCACATTGAGATTTAGGGCATGCACACACACATACATCAGATCTATATATATATTTTTTGATGACATCTTCACCTTTATAATGCTTTTATTATTAAATATAATTTATTCAGGTCAGCTGGTGAAGTGGTGGTTCCAGGCCACGGCTTGAACTGCAGTCAGACATGTGGGTTCTGCCTCCTACAACTACCAAGCCCCAGGACTGGACACATTTTTACTTTCTTGATATTATTTTCAGTATGAAGTTTTAAGTATTGAAAAAATTCAATTTATCTACATATTTTTCTTTAACCACTTGAGCTTTTGGTGCTGAGATCATTAATTAACTCCAAACTGCAAAGATTTGCATTTTATAGCTTTTTATTTATGATTTATATTTTCTCCTATGAAACTGATAGTTTCAGATGTCACATTTTGGCCTGTGATCCATTTGGAACTCATTTTGTTTGGTGCAAACTAAGGGACTGCATTATTCTTTGGCATGACAATATCCAATGGTTTAAGTACCATTTGTTGAAATGATTATTCGTTTTGCCATTTCACTATGGGAAAAGAGAATGTGTCCTTTTTCCTAGGCAACTGAATTGAGCTGGAATGTTTTTTTTTTTTTTTTTTTTTTTGAAGAAGCTGGAAGAGAAGGGTTCTTTTGGCTTCTAAGCACTGTAGAACAGCTCATCTACATGGTTAAGGTAGGCAGAGAAATGAGTGTCACTTCCAGTTTCTATTCCAGATTTTCCTACTGTCATGAGCAAATTTCAGTAGGTTTTGTTACATGAAAATTTCTCAGTTTGTTGTATGCCTTGTTTCTACTTCCAGAGACTCTTGGTGCTTATTTTTGTTGATTCTGACAAGCTTTACAGATGTCTCTCCAGAGATTTCTCCAACTCCTATCATTTTGAAAACACTATTTCCTTACTACTTATTAATCTTGAGTTGATTTTTAACAATGTCACTTTTTAAAGAAAAGTTGTATATAGTATACAAATAATTTAAATATACTTGGGACCACAGTTGCATAGTGGCTATGTCTCTAGACTCCCATGTAGTCGGCTGTGGTTCGAGTCCCGGACCTTGTGACTTAAACTCACGCTGGGCATGTGTGTGTGCCTACCAAAGATCCCGAGAGGAGAATGGAGGAGAAGGAATTGTGGCATGGCCAAAATCCCTGGGGTCGGGGGGTGATTTCTCACTTTCTGTCTCTCTGTCTCTGTCTTTCTAGTGAGAGCACATGCCCTATAGCAGAAATCTCTCCAAAAAAAAAAAAGAAAGAAAAGAAAATGATATAATAAACACCTTTGTACCCCCTACAAAAACTTATATACATTGACCCTATAAATATCTTAACAGTGAATTTTCTCACTATCATGTTGATGATATCTTCACCTTTATAATACTTTCATTATTAAAATATAATTTACTCAGGTCAGCAGGTGAAGTGGTGGCTAAGGCACTGGACTCTCATATAGTTCACTGAAGTTCACGTCCTAGACCTGGTTTCTCAAAAATTCACCCCAGGTACATGTACATGCTTGCCCAGAATCCTAGGAGGAGAAGGAAGAGAAAGAATTGTTGTGTGGCCATTCCCATGGAGAGATGAATACTCACTTTCCCTCTCCCTGTATCTGTCTCTCTCTCTCTCTTGCTGGTAAATGCATGTGCCCAATGACAAAAAAAATAAAATAAAATAAAAAATAAAATATAATTTATTTGATATTAATGCTGTTACTCTTAGCAGTCTTTGATTATTTTGGCCAAGATTATCTATTTATTTATATTTATATATAACATTCCTATTTTGATACATTTGTGATCTGTGTCTTAAACACAGACATATTACAAAAATAAAAACAGATACCTTTATTTTTGAAATTTTTGAAATCCAGTGTAAATGAAGCCACTTCTTTAAACTGAAAACATTAAAAACAGATACCTTTATATTTGGAATTTTTGAAATCCGGTGTAAATAAAGCCCCTTCTTTAAACTGAAAATTTACTTATTGTTTCGATTCCTAATGAAATTGGATTTTACTACATAATTTTGTGTTTTATCTTAAACTGGATATCTTTATGCTTCTTTAACTGTTATGCCTTATCAAGATTATTTTACTTAATAAGGTTATTTGTGATTATTCCTTCAATTAATCTGTACAGTACTGCAGTTAACTCTCAATTCAAAACTTTGTAACTTCTGCTTGAAATTTGCAATTTCTGTTTGAAAATTACAGTTAATAAATTCTTATTCTTCTGACCATATAATAAAGTCTTATCATGGAGTGTGCACTTAATAAAATGTAAGCTTATTAGGTAATATTTGACTATTCCAAAAATAATACAAGTGAGTTACATACTTACTTTCACTGAGAACCATTCTATGTCACTATTTTTAACATATATTTGGTCTTCTTTTGATTACCCATCTTGCTATTTTAGTACAACATTTGAATACTAGGAATATTACTACCATGAATATGCTTGCATATATAGGGGGAAAAAAAGGTATACTTTTTACAGGGTATATTTACTAAGATGTACAACTGCTTTTTATTTATTTGTTTATTGCTCTTTGTTATAGCTATTTGCTTATTTGTTAAGTGTCCTTTGTATTAGCTCTTATGTTCTCAGAATGCTTTCTAATTATGTAAATCCCGAACAGAAAGAAATTAATAAACAAAAGTAAACTGTATCCCAATGTAATGGTGAAGAGACTCTCAGAGAATACTGAAAAGAGTAATAAAAATTTAATAAAACAGTTGAGGATGTATGTATCCCTGTGTCTGTATACACCCACACATAAATAGGCACATGCACTCTATTAACTTTTTAATATAGTATGTAATATTATTTATAATATATGAGTATAATTACATATACTATAATACATGAATCATAATTTTGATACTATGTAAATATATGTTATTATAAATTCATGTTAGCACATCAGTTATTGAATAATAGTTACTGTTGTAGGGTGGGCGCCACCACGCCCTGAATAATAGTTAATTTATAGGAACTGTTAGGAGATGGCTAAAGCATAAATAACTGTGGTTAATTTTACTTTTGAAAAGAATGCATTTTAACAGGTCAAGTTATACCGAGTCTCTGTTTCTACTGGTTTTCTATTCTGGGCTACTCGTTAAGATCTAACGACCTAGAAATTTCAGTTTAAAGGATACTATAATTAATCCATTTTGTTATTAATTCCATTTCTTTACAGCTATTTCTCTAGTATTAATATTTCTAGTATTTTGGCTTATTTGATACATGTATAAATCTGAAATATATACATATCTAAGTAATTTAATGACATATGGTATAATTTCACTCACATAATGGCATGTGTTATACAAATTCTGCAGAGCCAGCCATTCTACTTTTCTATAACACGCGAAGTTCACCATCTTCATTAATTTATAAATATACTAGGATTTTATTATTAAATAATTGAGTAAAAGCTGTCATATATGTCATTGCAAAAACTTGGCTCTAAACAAAGACAGTAAATTTTTTATCTATCTATATAACATATTTTGTTTGCATATTAATTAATTCAAGACCTCTATCAAAAAAAAAACAAAACTGACTACTCAAACACTAAACATGAACTCCAAATGCATTCCTAATTGTTCACAATTTACCAAGCAGCTCACATAACTCACTAACTTGACTAATTTAAAATGTTCCCTTTGGCAATGTATGTTGTTCCTCGAGCTACTATAAAAATAATAAGTTGATTAGCCAGTAGCAATATCATGATTATAAATTAGTTACATGGTAATTTATAGAAGTGAAAAAAGTGTGTGGAAAAGTATACCTAATTTAAATTCTGAGGCTATTCTCTGACAGAGGCAGCTCTCATTAGAAATGGCAAAGGCAGTAGGTAGATGGTGCCAAAACGACGCAGACACTGCATTCAAATACAGACAGTATGCTTGTATTTAATAAGCACAGCAGGTGAACAATTGGATTTGAAAGGGAAATTAAATGGGCTGACCCAAGTGCTGAGGCATTTATTGTTCAGCTCTGCACTTTCTGTTCTATGATTACTGCTAAGCTCTTTTGTAAACCAATATGAAGGAACACTATTAGAGCAATTGTGCATCAATTAAGTGTTGTAGCCACAGGAGAAAACACAAATACACTTTTAAAGGAAGTCACACTCAATCTGCTTTTATGTCCAAGCTGTTGTCCTCTTAACTTTTTATTCTTCATGCTGTAAATGTCTATTATGAATTGGTCTTTTCTTGCATTCAGACTTTTTCTCGATGGTTGATGATACTTGTACAGTGAACAAGTGCTAGGACCTGATATACTACTTTTCAATACAATATACTTTTCCAAAGAAAGATTTGAGTCTTTTCAGTGTCATTTCTATTATTAAACATTTAATTGTTCTATTCATGTATACGTTGTGTAATATGTTTTAAACTTCCATGTAAAACTTCCAAAGGTATTAATTTTGTTCAAAATTACTTTTCAAAGCTAAACATCACAAGCTTCCTACAGACATATAACAAGATCAAAGGCTGTGTTAAAGAAAACACTGAGTTTTAGTGAGAAAAAAAGAACTGAACAATTGGAGAGAAAGCTGTAGGCTAATTTGTGTTATTTTGCTATTGGGCATCTAACCATTCTACCCAGGCATACTTACGTACAATAAATGCGAGAGTCAAGGAATTACTTTAAAAGTATTCTAGACATATGCATGTGTTTTGAAGGCAGTGGAAATTACTCGGATCTGAAACAGAATAAAATAATTGATCTAAGAGTAGTGTAGAAGATGTGAAAGCAGGACAGGATCTCTCAAGTAATTATAAAGATGCATCTAGTCTCTAGTTACTTTTGACAAACTATTTTTGTGATTTATGGCAGGTGCTTGTTTATAAACCCATTTCTGTACAGACATAGTGAAGAGCATTTATCATTCTGCTTGGCCTTCCCTATTAGATAAATGTCACATAAACATAACCTAAATCTGGAATCTTGCTAGTCTGGCACATGAGCTGGTAGCATCTCTTCGACTACCTTCATTTTTCTATTGACCTCCAGCAGCCAAGGAGTATTTGACAGTGAGTATCCTTAGGTCTCATGTTGCATTTACCAAGCAGGAAAAAAAAAAGTCATTTAGAGTGGTGGAGGTCAGTAAGGTATTATTTGTCAACAACAAGCAACTCAATATTGATTTTTGTTTAAGCCTTCTACCCTGCAGCTGTTTTCAGTTAGTAATTCAGACTAACCAATATAAACGCATTTCAAGTTTAAAGAGATATATATTTTTATAACATCAAATTTAAAGGTATGCCATTCGGATTCTAAGGGAAAAAATTGTCCAATCAAGACAGTAGGAAATTAATTACAGTAGTTTTTGACATCTTGAGAAATCTGATTTTTGCATAGATTTCCCCACTACCCTCAACAGGATCTTACCTTTAACTTGTCATTTTCTTATTTAAAATAGTCTATTCCGGTAAATTAATATATTGAAATGTAATGGTATATTATGTGGCTATTTTTAGTGATTTATAAATATTAATAAATATTAATATTTTGCATGGAAGTATTATAATATTTATAAACAACTAGGGATATGAAGTAAAATTAGTAATAAAAAGAAAGCTAGTAAATTTTATAGTACATGACAAATTATAAAAATAGATAATGAGGGAACCAGCAGTTAGTGTAATGGCTATGTCGCTGGACTCCCACGTAGTTGACTGAGGTTTGTGTCGCGGACCCGGTGGCTTAAAACTCACGCCAGGCGCATGTGCGTGTGTGCCCAAGATCCCAAGAGGAGAATGGAGGAGAAGGGATTGCGGCGTGACCATCCCCCCTGGGGGGTGATTTCTTGCTTTCTGTCTCTATATCTCTCTCTGTCTGGCGAGCGCACGTGCCCTATAGCGAAAAATCTCCCCCGCCCCCCAAAAAAAGATAATGAATGCATTAGAAACTTGAAAACTGAATTTATCATTCAAATGGCACCGATGCATCCCCATGCTGATTATCTTGTCTGTACTAGAAAGGTTTTGTGGGTCACAAGATGGTGTGGTGGTTGAGGTGCTGCACTCCCACATGGCTGACCGTGGTTAGTCCTGGACATGATGGCTTGCTTTCTCACTTTCTTTCTCTCTCTGGTGAGTGCACGTGCCCTAGAGCAAATAAAATAATAATAATAATGACAATAGTAAATAAAAGTAAATAAATCCAAAAAAATACATTCACAATTTGGGGAATGAAGAATTCAGATTATTGTCAAATGAGTTCATGTTCATTATCACTTAAGTTTTATGGGATAATTATTTGATTGAATACATTAAGTACAATACATAAATATTGAAAATATTTTATAATATAATTCTTAAAGTATATAATAAAGCATATAAATGTGATCTTTTCTTTTTCTATCATATTCAAATTGGAGGAATATGCCTTACCATAGTTCACTAAGATTGTTTTCCTCTTTTAGTCCAAAGGTATATATATATATACTATATATGTATATATTTGGGAATTAGTATATTAGAATAACAATGTAATGAGTGAAATAAGTTTTATGCATATGCCTATTTATATAATATAGAATACTTATGCAATAGATAATAAATCTTAGAAGGAAATGATGATTAAAATGTAGCAAAAAATTTTCTTAAAGTTCTTTTTTTAAAGAATTATTTTATTTAACTTTACTTATTTTTTAATTTGACCAGAGGGACAGAGCAAGAGAGAGAGAGAGAGAGAGAGAGAGAGAAAGTGAGAAAGTAAGCCACCAGGTCCGGGGCTTGAAGTATGGTTGGCCATGAGAGAGTCCAGTGCTCTTAACTACCACACCACCTGCCAGTCTCACAAGTTTGTGTGTTTGTTTGTTTGTTTGTTTGTTTTTTAGAGAGAGATTTTTGCTATAGGGCACATGTGCTCGCCAGAAAGACAGAAAGAGACAGAGAGACAGAAAGAGAGAAATCGCCCCCCAGGGGGCTGATCATGGCACAACCCCTTCTCCTCCATTCTCCTCTCGAGATTTTGGGCACCCACGCACTCATGCCTGGCTTGAGGCTTAAGCTGCCCCATCCAGGACTCAAAATTCAGTTAACTACATGGGAGTCTAGCAACATAATCATTATACCAACTGCTGGTCCCCCCCAATTTTTATATATCCATTCATCATTCATTTTTGTAAATAGCTATTTATTTGAACATCTGTTAATGTTTTCATTATTTCAAAAATACTTTAATTTTTTTATTCTTTTAATTTTTTCAAGCTTTCCAATATTAGTAATAATCACTCTCAAAATTGTAAACCTATACACAGAACCTTACACAAATAACAAGTAGGACTAAGATTGTATGTATGCAGCATACCTGCTTTTTTCTTTTTTTTTTTTAGGCTTTTACAATAGTGTGCATATGCTCATGGGAAAGAGATAGAGAGAGATGCTGAATGGGAAAGAGACAGAAAGAGACGATGAACAAGAAAGTAAGAAATCTCCCCACTGGGAGGATCGCCACACCACAACCCCTTCTCTTCCATTCTCTTCCTGGGATTAAGGGCATGCATGCACACATGCTTGGTGTGATTTTCAAGTCACCAGGTCCAGGATCAAACTGTTGTCAGCCACATGGGAGTCCAGCACTTTAAGCACCATACCACCTTCTGGCTCTCTCACACAACTTTATAACCACATCATCTAATACAGACTTGGCATATGACAAGTATTTAATACTTTTTGATTTAAGCTATTAGTCAGTAAACAATTACTAGAATAATACTGACTAAAACACAGAGTATAGCTACAAGCAACTATTGTTTTTCCTTTCTACTTTCAAGTTAGATTGTGTAGTGTACTCTGGCTGGGCTTGGTTAGATTTTGCTCTCAACTGGAGACTTGATTTGTCTCTGCGTGTCTCTTACCCTCCTTGGAACAACAGCTCCCCACTCATTGTCTTGTAGCAAAAGCCAGAAATGCAAACTTTTGTGAAAAGATATCGTTCAGCTCACTTACTAGGAACTTTTTGGTAGCGCTAGAAAGATCCACTAGACATTTTCAGAGGTCTTAGAAAAGGTCGCTAGAGACACATTTTTGCTTTGGTCTTCCTTGTGAAACTGTTTCTCCATGGCCACAGATTTGATTTGCTGAGAAATGATTTTATTTTCCACCCCTGGAATTTTCAGGCTATCTATATTTCCTCTAAATTCTGCTTGTAAAATTATTTGGGGACTCTTTGTTTACGGTTTGGCTGCTATATAAAATCGATTACACTTTTTGTTCAGTCACAAAACTTACCCAGTGCTGCCAGTTCATTAACTCCATGTTCCCTATTTCACATTTTTAAAAAGATTTTGTCTAACCACTGTTAGACAGTGATCTATAACTGTGTCTTTGATACTAGCTGCCAAATTAATGTCACTTATTTTACCCCAACCTTGTACCAATTTCTCAATAATTTTGTATTCTTGCATTAATATTATTTAAGAGAATAATCTCAGAAATTCTGGGACTTATGGTAATAACCATTTCAGTTTTTCTCACACATTGGTTGATAGAGCCTGAGCTTAAAATGTCCTGTCCAAAGTTGCAAGTTTCTACCAAATGCACTCCATCCCTATGCTGCTGATTCTCCAAAAACTAGTGACTATCTGAGCCAAATTCTTATAGGAAAAGGCAGGTGGTGAAGACTGTCAGTCCAACTGAGCAAACGCATTCATCACCAGTCCTACCACAAGTGCTAATAGCCCATTGGCCAAAGTAAGTTTTATAGTTATGCCCCAGCAGCAATGAAGCAAGTATATCCTTTCTATAGAATTCACAGGATAGTGAGAATGGATATTTTCCCAACTGCAAAGCAATTTTTGTAGACATGGCATCAATTATTCAAGTTAATTATTCAATTTATGGTAACCAGCTTCAAAACTGAGTAATTGGAATTTTCTTTTTTTTTTTTTTTGCCCGTAGGAAGAAAAAAGTAAAAATCTGGATTTAGATAAAGTGACTCTCTTTGTTAATTATATTTCTCATCATTAATTTCCAAAGCCTGAAATCAGAACTAACTCAGGGAGTGGTCCAGCCATGGCATACAGCCTGTACAATGCTGGAGACTGTGGGAAGGCTCCGTGTTTGTGCCCAGGTCTGCTTCATCACGTAATGGCTGGCCAAGAGGCTAGGGAAAGGATCACTATGTGAGGACCTTGTTAAAGGTATCTTTCTTCCCCTCACTCTCTCAAAATAGATAACTGAACAGCATTAAAATAAGAAATTGAGATTACTTTTTTCACTTTTTTTCTTTTTTGTCAGAAGGTATGTGCACTCATGAGAAAGTGAGAAAAGAATACCCCCACCCCCATGGGGAATTGTCATACTGCAATCTTTTCCCTTGCCTCCTTAGGGAATTTTAGCCATGCGTGCACATGCGCCTGGAGTGTTTCTCAAGCCACAGGACCTGGGACTAGAACCACAGTCAGCCCTGTGAGGTCCAGCTGCCTTAACCACCACACCCCAAGGTGAAGTTTTTATCACACTTGAGTCCTGAATAACTCTCTGATATTCCCAGCACATAAGACAATAACTCATGCTTTTTGTATTATATATTCCTTATTTTCTCATTGAAGGATGGATGTAAAGTTACCTACAGAAACTACTATTCAAAGAAACTCTTGGGTTTTAAGAACATGGACTTGAGAGTCAAATACATATTTCTTCTTAGATCCTACTACCCACTAAGTATAGGACTAGTGCAAATTACTTCACCTTTTTATATTCCAGTTTACACATGGTGTGATGTGAACTGTAATCAAGATTAGACGAGTAAGACAAACATCACAATTAATAAATGTCCCTCAGCTGGTTTTGAGATAATTCGCTATAGGAGGTATTAAAAACTAAGCAGATATGTTTTAGTACAGATATTGAAATAATAAAACAACTATATTAGGGTCACTTAAAAATTAAAATATATTACTAGGTTGTCGGAAAAGTCACAACTCATTTTTGCGTAGAAAAATATGTCATGACTTTCTCGACAACATGATGTATGACTAGGCACTTATCTCCTACTTTGTGTTAGGCACTAATATTAGTGCATCCAAGAGGCTTGAATCTTATTGCAATGGATTCCCATTTGGTAGGAAAAAAAAAAAAGAATGAAAAAAATTGTATTAAAGTAGTATGAAGCAGGTAATAAAGTGAGCTAGGGAGGCAGGGTGTTTTTACTCAGCATTACTCAGGAAAGACCCTCTGATAAGGTAGTCTTTGAGCACAGACCCAATAAAGTGAAGAAACGAGACTAAGAGAGGAGCATTATGAATAAATTAAGGAGCTTGCAAAACTGGAGGATACTTATGTGTGAGAACAGCAGAGGAAACCAGAGTAGCTAAATTTGTAGTTTTTATTTCTTAAAATAATTTTGCTTTTCCTGGTTGGTATCAGGATAACATTGCCATAAAAGAAAGAGTTAGAAAATATGTCTTATCTTGCTTTAGAGAATTTTTTTGGTGAAATTAGCATTATTTCATCCTTCAATATTTTTTAGCATTCATCAGTGAAGTCACATGAGCCTACGGTATTATTTGTGGGTAGGTCCTTAAATTAAAATGATTTTTTTTTATTTAACAGATATAAGATGCATAGTTTCTTATAATATGCCTTCAAATTCACTCTCTATGGGCCAGCAGGTGGCATGAAGATTAAGGCGCTGAATTTCACTTGGCCGACTCTGCAGTTCAAATCCTGGACCCAGCAGTTTGCAAATCAAGTGGGTGGGTATGTGCATATGTGTCCAAAACCCTGAGAGCAGAATGCAGAAAAAGGGATTGGTGGCTGGGGGGTTATTTCTTACTTCTCCCCACTCCCTATCTTTGGCACGCACATGTGCTCTATAGCAAAAACAAAAACAAAAAAATTCACTCTCTATTATCTCCAGTGTCAAACTCACTTCAATATCTTCAGTGCATTTTGCATCTCAAACATTGTAGAGAAGTCCTATTTTGTCCCTTTTTAAAAAAAAAAAAATTCCTTGTCTCCTTGCTCAATTTTTCTTTAACCTTGTTAAACTTATGAAACATAATTATAATAATAACCCCAGTGCTTTAATTTAGGCTATTCTAGAGCCATGTCCAGGTTGCGAGAGGTCGATGAGGTTTACAGTCACATGATCCCTCCCCCACCCTTTAGTGGTGGTCTCCTATGCATACAGTGATTATTACTCAGCTGGAAATTCCAGGTAAACTTTGCCCATAGCCAGAGCCCTATCTCCTCCCACATAGGCTACAGTGTCAATTCTAGACTGAGAATTCTTCACACTCTCAGCTCCATCTCCTCCATTCAGGGACACTGCTGGGCTCTGAATTCCTGCGCTGATGTCACTTTGTTAGTCCCTTCAGGTAGTAAGTTGCTACAATTTCAGTACTTATCTCTTTCTTTTTCCCAGTGATAATTATCCTATCTATGCTGACTGATTTCTAATGTCTGAAACATATAATTTTCTCATTGTTTATAGTGGGGACTAACTCAAACCCATGTTATTTTGTATCAACTGGAAACAGAAGTTTAGTTGCTTTTAGGCTTGAAAATCTTCTGTTCATGTAACACCTTTAACGCTCTAAGAGATGTTCTAATTCATTTTGTTTTATAATATAGGTACTACAATAAAATAAACTCTGTTTCCTATTTCTTAGTATCAGTTTTAGCCCTTTCCTGGCTTCTATTTAGTTTTATTTTATTGTTTTCCTTCTCCTTCTTTTATTTTATTTTTAAATTTTATTTATTTATTTATTTATTTATTTATTTATTTATTTTGGAGAGATTTTTGCTATAGGGTGTGTGTGCTCGCCAGACAGACAGAGAGAGACAGATAGACAGAAAGCAGGAAATCACTCCCCCACGGGGGATAGCCACACTGCAATCCCTTCTCCTCCATTTTCCTCTCGGGATCTTGGGCATGCATGCACACATGCCTGGTGTGAGTTTAAACCACTGGGTCTGGGACTCGAACCACGGTCGACTTCATGGGAGTCCAGTGACATAGCCATTATGCTAACTGCTGGTCCCACCTCCTTCTCTGATAATATGTATTTCCACAGATAGTCTAGTGTCTATTATATAGATCTTATTCTACTTCTAAATTTCATATGTATTGTTAATGACATTGACTATTTTGGTTTATTTCACTGTTTGAAACTATTGCACTGTTCCTGCAATAGTTTTCATGCAATACATCTTTATTTTTTTTTTTTAGAGGTTTTTGCCCTAAGGTGTGTGCACTCACTGGAAAGAGAGAGACAGAGTCAGTGAGAGGGGAAGGGAGAACTCCCTCGACCCACACAAA
>NW_006159765.1:919493-950259 GCF_000334495.1 Tupaia belangeri chinensis
CTTGGGCACACACACACACACACACACACACACACACATACACACACGCATGTGTCCGGAAAGAATTTTAAGCCATCAGGTGTGGGATTCGAACCAAGGTTGACTATGTGAGAGTCCAGTGACATAATCCACTGGCCCCTATTATACATATTTTATCAGTCTCTTCAATGATGGGCACCTAGGTAGTTTCCAATGCTTCTCTTTCCCAGTCCCAAAAAGCCTTCCTAATGCAAGTTTTCTCAGAAGGCCAGGTGAAGAGTCACATGGTCAGAACTGCAGAGCAGTGAGAGACACTTCATCTTAAAGACAGCTACTAGATTGCTGTTGTGAGTGTAAGCTCTTACGCTCCCACCCATCCTAAGGGACCTTATAGATGTGCAAGTCACAGTGCCTATCTTCTGAAGTTTGCTAATTTCTTCAGTGTAAATGTAAGCTCAGTAAGTTAATAGAATATTGGTTTTTGTTGTTATTTGATAGAGGGCATGTATACTTCCCAGAGAGAGACAGAAAAAGAGAGAGATTATGAGAAAGTACCTTCCACGGAGAATAGTCACACCACTATGCTTTCTCCTCCATCCTGACCTCCTTTCAGGACCTTGGGCACACACACACACACACACATGTGCCCATGTGTTCCTCAAGCTGCAGGGTCTGGCACTCAAAACATGTTGTCCTCCACATTGGATCCGGCTGCCTTAACCACAATTTCACGGGCTGGCCCTGAATACAATTTTTGAATGTGATACAATGCTTAACATGTACATTATTTTCTTAATTATTCTTCAGAACAAAATTTAAGAGATGTGTAGAAAACAGCATTTAGGAAATACACTGTGTCCTATTTTATATTTAAGAGAGCTGAAGCTTAGAGAAGTCACAAAGCTATTGCATAAAAAAATGCCTAGCTTTCTAACAGTTGGCTAATTAATATGAGGGGAACTACAACAAATTTGTGTAAAAATGACATTCATATACAAATTTATGTTGTTGTAGAGAAATTTTGAATATCATGCATAATTTTTTATAATACGCATTTTCCATGAACTTTTTCATTGTGACCCTTTGTAAATTAGCCAATAAAACTTAATTTTTTGGTTAAATTCCACTAAAACTTGGTATAATTACACAAAATTGCATTTAGAGAAAAATAAACTGATAAACCAAACTCTTAAATTAAATGTTAAAACTGCATGAGCAGCATCATCTATTTATTTTCACATTAAACTGTGTTTTAACATACTCTGTATGTAAATTAATTTTTTTTAAATAATGGAAAAAGAGATGATTTCATTTAATAAAAGCAGCATCACCTATTTATTTTCACATTAAACTGTTTGCTTTAACATACTCTGTATGTAAATTAATTTTTTTTAAATAATGGAAAAAGAGATGATTTCATTTAATAAAACTTTATTGACTTGGAATAACCTAAACTAAAATTCAAAAATGCAGTTTAAAATTAAAGCAATAGGTGGCATAGTGATTAAGGTGCTGGATTTCCACATGGCTAAACATGGTCCCAGTTGTGGACCTGGTGGTTGAAAATCATGCATGTCCCAAATCCTCAGAAGAGAATGGAGGAGAAGGGATTGCAGCATGGCCATATCCCCTGAGTAAGTCACTTCTCACTTTCCCTCTCTCCTCTGTCTCTCTCTGGTGAAAGTACATGCAAAAAAACGAACAAACAAACAAAAAACAAACAAAAAACAACTAAGTTAATCCCTGAAACCCAGAAAATTTCATTCGAAAATGTTTTAGAGAAAATAAAATGTGACAGCAGGTGGTGTGGTGATTAAGGCACTAACTTCCCACATGGCTGACCATGGTTGGTGTCCTGGACTTTGTGACTTACTTTTTCACTTTCCCCCTCTCTCAAGTGTGTGTGCCCTGTAACAAATTTTAAAAATAATAATAATATTGATGACAAATAAAATAAAAAAAATAATTGGGACCAGCAGTTGGAAAAATGGCTTTGTCTCTAGACTCCTATGTAATCGACCACGATTTCAGTCTTGGACCGGGTGGCCTAAACTCATGCCAGGAGCGTTTGTGTGAGTTTGCCCAAGATCCCAAGAGGAGAATGGAGGAGGAGGGATTGCAGCATGGCCATCCCCCCGGGGGAGTGATTTCTCTCAGAAAATTACTTCAATAACGCCAAAAATTCACTGTTTAACTATATAACATTATATAATAAAGCATTTATAATGTAATCTAAAATCAATGTTATCTCATCTTTCTTCTAATTCTTAGATTTTTATCAAAAGCACATTTGCTAAATGATCACTGAGTTTGCATGGAAAGACAATCAATTGGGGTAATCCATCATTGTCCGAGGTAAGCAATTCCATCTTTGGACAATTCTGAGGGTAACTTAAGAAATTTTAGAGAGAAAATAAAAGATGACAAACAGGAGTAATTTTCCCTAACAATTATTGGTATAATTTCCCTTTTCATTCATTACTGAGATAATAGCCACTTTAGATTCTACTTGTTTATCCTCAATTTAAACTCTGATCCACTCAGCTCCTCTAAAAAGTGCACGTGAGAGCTATTTGAAGAGAACTTCATCAACCCTTGGTCTCTTCTTTCCCTCTAAAGAAAAGGAAATCCTCTCTTGTTTAAGCAACACTGATTCCTTTGCTCTTCTAGTTTATTTTCTCATTTAATAAACAATATCTTTTAGTCTGAATGTGTAGATTGCATTCTGAACTGTTAATCTTTAAAAGCCTAGGTAATGATAAAAATGCAATCAATTTTTTGTATTTGTATGTGTTAGCTATTTTATACACTAAACATAGTTGTGTATGAAATGTGTGTGATGATCTGACCACCCAACAAATACTTAAATATGACATGAAAGATGTTTGAGGCTGAATTCTGTCAGGTGATGACTGAGAAAAAGAATTGAAATCACAAGCATGAATGACAAATTCATTCACAAGAATGTTTGCATTTACTGAGTTGGCAAAATCAGGTTATTGTTTGTGGCTTTTGTTCTGTTTTTAGTTGTAGCATATCTTTGAGCCCAGCAGATGGTGTAAAGATTAGATTGCTGAACTCCCACATAGTTGACAGCAGTTTGGATCCCAGACCTGGTGTCTTAAAACTCATGCCAGACACATGTGCGTGCATGCACAAGATCCCAAGAGAAAAATGGAGAAGGGATTATAGTGTGGCCACCTACCCTTGGGGGGTGATTTCCCGCTTTCAGTATCTGTCTCTCTGGTAAGTATATGCACCCTATTGCAAAACTCTCTAAAAAAAAAAAAAAAGAAAGAAAAAGAAAAACTGAAACAAATAACTTGGGTTACTTATTGTATATTACAGGTATATTTATTATTCCCAAATAATTTATGAAATGTTAAAATTTGATTAATTTCTTTTTATTTATTTGTAGTTTAGATTTTTGCTATAGGGCATGTGTGCTCACTGGACAGAGAGAGAGAGAGAAAGAGGGAAAGTCAGAAATGACCCCCCACACCACCACCAGTGGGGATGGCCAGGTCACAATACCTTCTTGTCTGTTTTCTTCTCTGGATTTTGGACACACTGCATAAACAGTGTGATTTTCATGCTGCTGGATTCAGGGCTAGAAAAATGCTTGGGTATCCAGCTCTGCAACCACCATGCTACCTGCTGGTCCCATAATTTTTTATTTTAAATTCCAAGAATTGTAGTTATTATATAGTTTGGCAATTAAAAATGTGATAGGTGACAGGTGCAAAAAATTTGCCAGAGCAAAAAGTTGTAAAACACTACTTTATCTTCCCTCCTTTTGCTGAATACCTGAAATAGGGCACGTAGGGAAAATGAAGATTTCACTCAAGGGAAACATGGTAAATAGCCCTTATTGACAATTAGCTATAGCACCTTTATCTGTCCTTCATATGTTCTCAATGAAATTTACAGATTGTGGTGCTAGATGTCATCAATTTGGTTAAAGGTGCTTGCAAATAAAACGAAACAAAAATGGAAACAGAAATAAAACATTCCAGATTGCTTGCTCTCTCTATATTTGTATAGGTAGTTCTTCTGACTAGAGCCAATTCACTTGAAGCATGTTTCTCAATCACTCAGCAGCAGTTTCCCTCGAGAAATTTATGACTTCATAGTTATATTCTTTCAAGTGACCTAAAATTGACAAGCAAAGTCACAATCATTTCTGGCAATTGAAATGGTATAAAAAATGGTTCATTCCATTGTCATGGCTTTTTTCTTAAATATCCTTTTTAGAAGCTAAGTGAATAGCTTTATTTGCTTTTTCCCATTTTATATAACCAAAGAATTTTAAAGATTAAAATGTTTGCTATACTTCAAGATAATACATTCTCTTCTTTTTCTTTTCTTTTTAAAATTTGCCAGAGGGTGCATGCACATTCAGGAGAGAGACATAGAGTGGGAAAGTGAAACACAATCCCCATGGAGAATGTCCATGCTGCAATTCTTTCTGGTCCATTTCTCCCTCCTTTTGAGCATGAATGCACATATGCCTGTGTTTTTCAAGGTACTGGGTCCAGGACTTGAACCACAAAACTGGCCCTGTGGTGTGTAGCTGCCTTAATCACCAGGCCACAGGCTGGACCTCTTTTTCTTTTTGTGTCATTTTAATTTGTAAATTATTATTTTTTAAAAGAAGTTGCCTCTATAAAACTATTTGATAAAATGTGTTTGTCCAGACATTATAGAAGTTTTGATATTACTTTGGAATATATCAATTACTAGTAATATTAATAATTTAATGAAAACCTTTCTAAGAACTTTTAGGTGGTAAGTATAGATATTTGATAACTAGGTAGATCATGTTTTGGGATTAATATGTCTCATTTTCCAGTGGAAAAGACAAATGTCACAAAATACAAATATGAAGTATTTATGAGTCATAAATTAATAACTTAACCTTACTTCAAAACATGGAAATGTTGGATGAAACTAATAGAGGAAAATAAGTTTATTTAAATTTTATTTTAAAAATTTACATTTATTCACATATGTCTTTACGGTGTACAACATTTCTTTATCCAGCATGAATACCGTGCATATGAGTCAAGAAAAAGATGTTACTATATACATTATCATCAGCAAATAGCATCTCACTTTTTGTCAATTACACATATTTTACCTTTTCTCTTCCCCTTTCCACTCCCTCCCTTCCCCATACTAAATGTTTTTTTTTACTCCCACATTTTATTGATTCACAAAGTATCTTAATTAAACTAAAAATATGGACAAAGCTAATAAATTTAGATTAGAATCAGGGAAAGGGGAATTCCCAGGTGCCAAAAAACAGTTAAAAACATTAGCGAAATATGTCCTTGCCAGGAGTCAGGAATATGCTTAATCCTATGCACTAATAATGGAGCTTTAATGAGCATCCAGGAAAGAGAACCATAACCATATGCTCTGGTTTCATGAGTGTAAGATCTTACCTACCAAGAAAAAGCTTAGAATCACAAAATATTGCCACCCTCTCACTGGAGACTAGAGAAACCCTACCAACTCAGAGAAAGAACTGATATTGTGCTCTCAGCCTGGAACTGTGTGAAAGAAAAATTAAAAAACAAAGACCTTTGCAGTATAGACATGAGGTCAAAATTCATTTAATCTATGTCAAGGAAAACCCAAACTGTTATATCAACACCAATACTGACCAGGACAAAGGAGACTAAGGATCAAATGACCATGAGCAAGCTATAGCAGCACATTTAATTTACACTGGAAAAATTAGAGATAATTATAAGGACGTAAAGAGATAGAAATTAATCGTGTTTGAAATATTAACAAATTAAGGAAAGAATTCAATAAAGAAACAACAGGATAATGTGTAAAAAATAGGACCATCTTAAAATAAATATTTCTTTAAAAAAATACAGCGTTTGGGGCCAGCATAGGGTGCAGTGGTTATGTCACTGGACTCCCTCATGGTCGACTGTGGTTCAAGTGTGGGACCCAAAGGGTTAAAACACACCAAGCACACATGTGTTGTGACCAAGATCCCAGGAGGAGATTAAAGAGAAGGGATTGTGGCATGACTGTCTTCCCTAGGGGATGATTTCTCACTTTCCCTCTCACTTTCTCTGTCTCTGCCTCTCATTCTCTCTCTGGTGAGCACACACTCCCTAAAGGAAAAACCTCTCTAAAAAATACTATCATTAAAATAAACTAATACATATGTAATGGATATCTACAACAAAGAGTTGGATAGTCAGAGCTGAATTAATAAAAATTAAGTAGATAGATAGGGAATGGATAGTTGATCTAGTGATAAAATAAGAAGCTCTGTGAAGTTGATGCACATAGAAAAGTTCTGGGATCCTCTCTGGAAATTTCCCTTAGTGCACTGCACACAAGTGCACCCATGATGCTGAGTGGCTGAGGGCAGGAATAGACTGTGATGTCGAGACCCTGTTGATGGGGTCAAATTGTGGAGCAGTGTTGGTGACCACCCTGTGTGATGATTGCACAGATCTGTTGGAAAGCAGCTTGAGTGATCTGGCACACTGGGTCCTCAAATACACAAGACTGTAGAGACTGCACACAGTCTCCTGTAACCTGTTTCTCAGAGAAGTAAGCCAGGTAGCATCTGGTTAATGTGCCCTCTGTCCTACATAATAACTCTTACATGTTGTGCTTTGTGTTTCCAAGTAAATCTTTAACTTCCTTCTGAAAGATGTTCTTGTTTTTGGGAAATGCTGCTGTTTGTATGTTCATCCTTTCCTGTTTACTGTACATTTATATCATAAATATGTATGGTAAAACTTACTGAGAAAAGGTCATCTATTTACTTTAAAATAATACTTTGTTTGTAATCTGATCTTCCACTCAATAAACACAGAGCACAGGAGAAGGCTGCATTAGCGTTCTCTAGAATACCCAGCCCCTGCTCTTTGCTAAATTTATTTAAACTATGAACCTTTCAGTATCACATCACTCTGTGTCTGAGTCCGTGGCAAGTGTCATCTGTACAGGGGTCTTGAAGACGCGTAATCCTGAGTAATGGTGAACCTCCACTGAGTGAGTCCTGACGCTGAAATTGCTTTTAAGGCTCGGTTACAATGGGGCAGAATTCATTTAGTTTAAATCATTATGTTGCCTTATTGAAATGTGTGCTGAAGCCAGCCAGGGTTTCTTCGAGGACAGAACAGATGAATGAATTATTGGAATGGATTTTAAAATACTTTTTCTGGTTCCATGAGGACAGCATTTTCCATGTGGAAACTTGGGAACGTTCTGGTAAAATATTGCAAAAGGAACATAGGCAAGCTTCTCATAATTCTATAAATGTGTTTTCCATGTGGACATTGATAAAGATGGTCTTAGAACCTTGCCAGGAACAAAAGCAAACTTTTAGCATAAACAAATATGAGATTTCTACGTCTATAATACCCCCTCTTTCAGCCCCTGCACCAGCTCCTCCTAGTCAGTTGAGCCAAAAGAATCCCATTAAAAATGAAAACCCTACAACATCGGTCTTTCCAGTTCAAACTTTAAACCCTGTGCAGAAGGCTCTAGCCAAATACGAGGAAAATTCTAATTTCATAGATCTGGATGACTTTATTTATTTATTTATTTTAATTTCACAAATAAACACAGCTGTTTTATTCTGAAAAGCAATAAAAGGGATGCACCTCTACTAGCAGATTTAGCATTTCTGACCAAGTACGACACCAACTTCTTAAAAAATATGTTTCATGCACTGTACTGGATTTTTTTTTTAAGACATAAATTTTAATACATTATTTCTTTTTTGAACTTGAACGGGAACCAGGATGGGATGATCTGGAAGATGACCTGTGGTGCCTGGATAAAGTAGTGGTGTGCCGTAGGGGCTGGCCCTGGGCTCAGGTTGTTTAGTGTTTTCACCAATCACCTTTCAGGTGACCGTGATCTTGTTCTTCTATTTTTGCGATCATCAGATGAAGAAGATCTAGAACGACTTCTCTTTCTGTTCCTGTCAGGAGAAGATGATGAACTCGAATAAGATCTTTTTTTGTGGGGAAGAAGAGTCCCTGTGGTATCTGGAGCTTGATTTTGACCCACGAGATCTCGAACATTCTCTGGAAATGGAACGAGATTTTGACTGTGAGCTGGAAGAACTTCTTGTATGGGACCTGGACCTAGACCTTAAACTTGAGGGGGAGGATGAGCGTGATGAAGATTGTGAATGTGAACATCAAGACTTTGAACGACTTCGTCTATTAGATTTCTTTTTATTACTATCTTCTTCGCTGGTAGGTATCGAGATTATACTTTGAGAGATCAGTATCATCTTCATCCTCATCCTCATCTAATTTATATTTAGAAAGATCTTCTTCCTCATCCTCTTCTTCACCCTCACGTTCTTTATCTTCAACTTCCTTTAATATAGATGCAGGACCAACCGCCTTTCCTCTGTATTTTTTCTTTTTACACCCAAACTCATCATATTCAGATTCTTCTCTTTCTATGTACTCAACATTTTCTCTTTCATTAAAACCGCCACCATATCCTGTTCGTTCTTCTAATTTAGCATACGTTGGAGTATTATACATGTTACACTCTGATCTTCTGGCCCAATTCACATTACTGCACGTTTTACATTGCCAATCATTAGCACTGAACAAGCCTCAGCTCTTTTCGCCAAGTGTCTTTCCTATTTCAGTTCCCCCTGTTTTCATCGTCTTGGCCTCAATTGTTTTCTCCCTACCACACTGATTACAGCTGGTTCTTCTAGCGAAGTTTACATTTCCACATTTCTTGTCAGGGCAAATCCAGTCCCCGTCACTGACTCGGAAATTCTTGGTTGACATCTTGGAAGCCACCACCACAGCCACCTGCAGCTACGTCCGATCTGGATGACTTTATTTCCAGAGAATGAACAAGACACACAAGAGAATTTGCAGAGAGTTCCTCAAGGGTTTGATAAGAAAACATTACGAGAGCCTCTAGGCCGTGTTAGAGAGAGTGGCATTCAGGTTCCCTTTACCATGTCCCTTTTAGAAGCAGTTGGTAACATGTGGCTTCCCCCCTTGAATTTGACACCTAGTCCCTGAAGCAGCTATTATTAGGTGCCTGTCTTTACAATGGAAGTCAGTCTTTGGGGATTTTGCACAAGAAGACGCTAGACTTAATAAAAATACTAATATTGAAATTATGTTTAAAATGCTAACAGGCACAGGACCATTCACAGATTTAAATACAAAGCTAAAATTGAAAAAAAAAATTCAAAATATTTTTAATTATTTTAAAACTTTGTCTTTTTTCTAATAAAGCCTGAGATAAAAGTAAACAACTAAGGGTTAAACTCTAAAACTTTTTAAAAGGAGACAAAGAAAAAAGGTATGAAAAACTTTCCAAAAGATTATGAAACTTTTTGTTGGTGTAAGCATGTGTGCTTATATGTTATGTATTATATGTCATGTGTCTATGTGATAAAAGGCCTTAAGGAATTCCACTCAATTTGGCTCATAAATAAGAACATACATACAAATTAATCAAAATGTTTTTCAAATTTGCATGACCAAATCTTTGAAAAATAGCCATCTTCAAATATATTATTTAATAAGTGAAGATCTTCACAATTTCCAACATATATTCTTTTCCAATATTTTATTGGTCAGACATCATATTTTTTTTAATATGGTTGGTATAATAAAAGTTCTGGTATTTACATGTTGTGTGTTATGTTACATGGTGGATATGTAACTAACAAGAAAATGAACTAATGATTAACCTTTTGGATTTTATAGGTAATGAAGACATAATGATTAAAAAAAACCTTAAATGATTATAAATGGGGTATTTATTAATAAAGACTTCAGATCATTTGGAATTTAAAATTGTGTTTAATTTAAATATTAAGAGTTCATAAACTGAGTCATCTTTAAGTTAACATGCTTTAATTGACAAAATTTAAATATTTCTACTAACAACTTTTAAATTTTACAAAAATGAAAGATATTGGGTTAAATCTATTAAAAAGATTATTCAACATTGGGGAATATTTTAAAAATTATTTTATTTAACTTTATTTATTTATTTTAATTTTACCAGAGAGGGATAGAGTTGGGGAGAGGGGCTGGAAAGTGAGAAATCAATGCCAGGATTGGGACTCGAACTACAGTCTGCCATGTGGAATCTAGTGCCCCTAACCAACATGCCACCTGTAGGCTCCATTGGGGAAATTTTTTAAGCAGTTTTTGCTTGTTTACAAAATACGTGTTCATGGGCTGCTAATATATGTTAAAAGCTAAGGCTATTAAGAGTTAAGGTTCTATCTTTACATATAAGGTTACAAGCCTGATGGAAACAAAAAAGAGAGAGAGGGAGAGATAAAGTTAAAAAGCCTTTTCAAAGGCCCTTCTATAAAACTCACCTGCTCTCTAGGTTGTCATTCTCCTGTAGGCCCTTGACATACTTCCTTACCAAATATCACATCAGTGAGTCACTTCAATATGTACATCAACATTGTCTGGAAACTTTTGCAGTTCTTAGTATCCTCCATACCTCAAAAACTAATAATCCCCCAGTGTACCCTAGTACTTCTTTTTCATGTTTCTATAATATTTGGAATATTAAGAATGTTACTGGTAAACTATATAATTCTCAAGGTCAAACAATCATAGACAATCACAAAAACAACAAGAGGGAATCAAGGACCCTCCTAGAACCCAATTACATAAGGCCTTTATAACTCTTATTTTTTTTTTACCTTCAATGACCATGAATTGTCCTCTATGGAAACTCACTTCACTGCCATATCTGACCAATCAGAGGCAACACAATCCCTACCTCTGGTATTATGAAAACATCCTGAATCAGGCTATTGGAAAGGATTGGACAAATTGCTTACTTGTGGAGAAGTTGTACAGGCATCCAAGAATCAGGTAACTATAATGTTCTCTGGGTTCCAGGAAGAAGCATAAAACCCTGCCAAGAGCAAAGACTTGATCCAGGCCATGAAGAGAATGTGTCTCAGTGCACAGGACAATCAGTGCTGAGAATGAGCATGCTGAGGACCCAGAAGGCATCTCCCATGGTATGGAATTATGAGACCTGGGACAACCACAGACCCTGCTAACGTGTTCTGCTTGATCGTGGCTATTCCAAGAAACTTGGAAAAATTGGTATTAGGAGAAAATATCTGGACACATAACTCTCAGCCTGCCATTGCTCATGCTGTTATACGGGATGATACCTCCCAACACTAAATTTAAATCAAACAGCATGGCTATCACCCTCACTCTTATCTAAAGGGCCAAGAGTCCAGTTCGATTATAACACTGGAGTCTCTTCTTTGCTGCCTCTATGCATTGCGAAAAACTGTTTTTGCCTCTCTTAACCTATTAAATATTTCCAAACACATTTTTTTCTTTACATGACACTGTAATTTTATTAGTAATTCTCTGTGTTTTCTTTTGCATAGTCTGTCAAATCAAAATGAAAAAAAATTTTTTCTCAACAAGAACACCTCTTCCACCATTTGTCCTGCTCACTTTGCAACAAAAATGCAAAGGGGGACATGTTTAGAACACTCTGAGGAAAAACCACTTGAGCAACCTGGCACACTGGGTCCTCAAGTACAAGAGACTGCACAGTCTCCTGTAACCCATTTTCCAGAGAAGCAGGCAAAGTACCACTGGGGTAAAGTGTCCTGTGTCCTAAATAATAGCTCTTACATGTTATGCTTTGTGTTTCTAAGTAAATCTTTAACTTCCTTCTTAAAGATGTTCTTGCTTTTGGGAAATGCTGCTGTTTACATGTTCATCCTTTCCTATTCACTGCACATCTACAGAGTTTTCCATCATAAATATGTATGGTAAAACTTGCTGAGAAAAGGTTATATATTTACTTTAAAATATGATATTGTGTGTAATCTGATCTTCTACTCAATAAATACAGAGCATGGGAGAAGGCTGCATTAGCGTTCTCAAGTCTCCAGCACTGCCCTTGGTAAATGTTTAGACTACGAATCATTCAATACGTGCATTACAGTACATCTCCAAGTCCATGGCAGAGCAGTGGTAATAAAAATATTCAGCAAGGCTGACTCAAGTGGAAAGGTTCCACATAATAGGGGAGCCCTTCCTGAATGTGCTGGGTGTGTGTGTGCCCATGATCAGCGCTGTCGAGGGGGGAGGGTGAGTCGTGCCATTGGACCCCTGTTATAGGTCTATCTTCTGTCACTTTCTCTAAAGGAAGAAATGAATAAACTTAAATAAGTAAGACTTTCTGAGTGCACAATCTCAGATAAAACACAGTAAGATAAGGAATTAAAATACATGAAAGAAATGATGGAGACATGAAAAATATAGGCATCATTGGGAACCAGCAGTTAGCGTAATGGCTATGTCGCTGGACTCCCACGTAGTCGACCGTGGTTCGTGTCCCGGACCCGGTGGCTTAAAACTCACGCCGGGCACATGTGCGTGCGTGCCCAAGATCCCGAGAGGAGAATGGAGGAGAAGGGATTGCAGCGTGACCATCCCCCCTGGGGGGTGATTTCTCGCTTTCTGTCTCTATGTCTCTCTCTGTCTATCTGGCGAGCGCACGCGCCCTACAGTGAAAATCTCTCAAAAAAAAAAACATAGGCATCATTAAGATGATACAACATATTTTGCATTGGGAAGGAGAAGAAATTCAAAAAATTAGAGGAGAGGCAAAATTTAAAGAAATTATATCTGATAATTTTCTGACATTAAAGGCATCTATCATTTTATTCAATAATCAGAATGAATATCAGCAGTAGAATAAAAGAAACCTACTACCTTGTACATTACAGTAAAGAGTAGTCCGATTAAAGAAAGAGAGTTCAGTTAAAAAAAGAAATAAAAGCATTTAAATAATATGTCCAAAGTTCTGGGAGAAATAACTGCTAAACTAGAACTCTATGCCCTGATATATTTATATTTAACTCAGAAACCAAAGTAAATAAAAGACATTTTCGAACAACAAAAAACAGACATAATAGCACTACAGGTTAACCAAAAAAGTACTTTTTGAAGACAAACTATTAAGTTCTAATTTAACTTGTTTATTAATGAAGATCATGGACTCTTATAATTTTAAAAAATATGTTGAGGCCATTTATGGCCTGTAGCAGAATATATAGGTATATGTAGTATATGTATGTAAATATATTTATATATTTACATAAGTTTGCACATACGTATATATTTACATATATTCACATATGTATGAATATGTTACATATGATTAGATCAAATATACTGTTTTGTAGATTACATGGTGCCTTTGTAAATATTTCTTAAAATATCTCAAAGACATTTCTCCTCATACTTAGCTACAGGTCTTTAACATTTCTCAATGTTATATTATTCTTTTATTTATGTTTTTTCTTTTGGAAAGGTTTTTGCTATAGGGCGTGTGCACTCACCAGAAAGATAGAGAGAGACAGAGAGACAGAAAGCAAGAAAGCACCCCCTGGGAGGATGGCCACTCTGCAATCCCTTCTCCTCCATTCTCTTCTCGGGATCTTGGGTGGGCACGCACACGCACCCGGCGTGAGTTTAAGCCACCGGGTCCGGGACTCAAACCGCGGTCGACTACATGGGAGTTCAGCAACATAGCCATTCGCCCAACTACTGGTCCCTCAGTGTTATTCTTTCTTTAGCATGCTTTTTGATTCTGGTATACCCATGATTTTTTTTTTTCCATATAGTACTTCTATGTTAATGACAATTGTCTGGATACAAAATTCTAAGTTGTTTTCTCTTTTTTTTTTGAGAGGTTTTCGCTATAGGGCACGTGCGCTCGCCAGACAGACAGAGAGAGACATAGAGACAGCGAGAAATCACCTCCCAGAGTGGATGGTCACGCCGCAATCCCTTCTCCTCCATTCTCCTCTCGGGATCTTGGGCACGCACGCACACGCGCGCAGCATGAGTTTTAAGCCACCGGGTCCGGGATGCAAACGCATGCGCCGACGTGGTAGTCCAGCGACATAGCCATTACGCTAACTGCTGGTTCCTTAAGTTGTTTTCTCTTGTTCCCATATTATTATAATGTTTTCTTGGAAGTGTTGTTTTTCAAGAGAAAAATAATGTCAGCTAGATTTTTGCCTTTCTGGCTAGTTCATTTTATCTCTCACACGTTTTTAAATTTTCTACTGCTATTCATTAAAATTTCACTGTTATGTCTAGATTTGTTATTTCCTTTCCTTGTTTCTTCTTACCATTCTGGTATCTTTCTGTCTGAATTATCTCAACTAGTTTTTAATTTGCCTCCATTATTATTCAAAATTATTTTTAAAAAGCTCTCTACTGTCTATTTAAATTTGTTTTATTTTAGACACTCTTTTGAAGTGGAAAATAGCACTTTAATTCTGTTCCTCAGTTATAATTACTATTTTATATTTTCTACTTATTTCTTTTTTTCTATCATCTTTAAGTTTTAAGTCTACTTCCATTTCTTGGATCCTTTTCTCTTTCTTTCTTTCTTTCTTTCTTTCTTTCTTTCTTTCTTTCTTTCTTTCTTTCTTTCTTCTTATTGTGTATGCATGTGTGTATAGTGTTATTTTTTAAACAGGGTCTCACTATATTGTGCTCCTCCTGCCTCAGTCTCCCAAGTAGCTGGGACCACAGGTGCATTCCAACACGCTTACTCTTTAAGGCAGGAAGTCACTGTGGTGACCAGTCTGACTGTGAGCCATGATCTTTCTGCCTGATCCCCCTGACAGAGGCGATTATTCCTGGGTGTCTCTGGACTTTTTAGATTGGACCAGGAATCCAACCTAGGTTTTCATGTGGCCTCAGACTGACAGCCAGCGGCATTCACCATGTGCTAAGGTGGAGGGACCCTAATTCATTTTTAATTATAACTATTTTGCTCCCAAATACTTCTATTTCATATAAAATTTCAAGCATGATATGCTTTTATCTAGTAGCACTTTTTTCATTTCATAGATTTTTAAATAAGACTATCAAGATATCAACCACTCAACCAGTAATTATGTCTTGTGATGTTTGTAGAAGTACTTCACAATAGTGAAAATTTGGAAACAAACAGTATACCCATCAGTATGGAAAAGAATAATTAAATTGTTTTACATTTATACATAAATACTATATACATATGTATGCAAATGATAACAAATTTAAAAATGTACTGTATGTCATAACTCAGAAGAAATTTGACAATAGATTGATTAAAAAAAACAATTGCTTAAATATACTAACACACACACCCTTAAATTTGGTAGTATTTATAAAAAGAAATAAAACATAAAATAATGCTGTGTATTGCTCAAGAATCCACTAATACACACACACACATATCTCTTAGATTGAAGGATTCATACACATTTCATTATGTTGAATGTCTCTGAAAAAATCATGTTATGTTTGTAGAAAAGGAGACTTCCAATTGCATAACATTGTATTTTATGGTATGCATATTGTGAAATAATATATTTTGAAATATTTATTATAGAATTTTTATGCCATATGTGATATATAACATATATATCATGTATCTATAATATATAACATAAATATAAAATGTGCTTAAAAAACATAAATAAAAATAAGTGCTAAAAATTTGAAAAAAGAGGCCAGTAGCGGGTGTGATGTTTAAGGTACTGGATCCCACCTGGCCAATTTCACAGTCTGAGTCCCAGACCTGGAGGCCTGAAAGCATGCCAGGCCTGTATGTGTGCATGCCCAAATCCGAATGGTGGAGAAGTGATTGCAGCATGGTCATCCTTCCCGAGCAGTAATTTCTTACTTTCCCTCTCTTTCTGTCTATCTCTGGCAAGTGCAAACCCTATGGCAAAAAACCTAAAAGAAAAAGGGCAATTTTGACAAAACATGGATGAGAGTGTTTAGCAACTTTCAATAAAGGGTCAGTGAATGTACTTTCTTCTAAGTTAATTTATAAATGTCTTCCATGAGAGAGGAAGAGTGAGAGAGAGAAAGAGGAGGAATTACTTGAGTAACATTTTCCAGGCTACTTGTAGATCATCAGATTCTGTGCAAGGGAATGCTGGACATACTCAAGAAAGTTTCCAGATGTGAACTAGAAGCCTTCCCAGCTGGCATGGCCTTGCACAACATCGCATTTTAATGCTGGTGCAATCATCTGGCATTACAAAGTGGACTTCTAAGTAGCATGACACAAAAACCAAAAAATGAATGATGATCTAGAGCAGATTCAAAATTTAAAAAAATATATTAGCTGTTACTGAGAAAATTGGCTGATTTCAGAAATTGTTGAGAACAGAGAGAAAATTTCACAGTCTGAGTCCCAGACCTGGAGGCCTGAAAGCATGCCAGGCCTGTATGTGTGCATGCCCAAATCCGAATGGTGGAGAAGTGATTGCAGCATGGTCATCCTTCCCGAGCAGTAATTTCTTACTTTCCCTCTCTTTCTGTCTATCTCTGGCAAGTGCAAACCCTATGGCAAAAAACCTAAAAGAAAAAGGGCAATTTTGACAAAACATGGATGAGAGTGTTTAGCAACTTTCAATAAAGGGTCAGTGAATGTACTTTCTTCTAAGTTAATTTATAAATGTCTTCCATGAGAGAGGAAGAGTGAGAGAGAGAAAGAGGAGGAATTACTTGAGTAACATTTTCCAGGCTACTTGTAGATCATCAGATTCTGTGCAAGGGAATGCTGGACATACTCAAGAAAGTTTCCAGATGTGAACTAGAAGCCTTCCCAGCTGGCATGGCCTTGCACAACATCGCATTTTAATGCTGGTGCAATCATCTGGCATTACAAAGTGGACTTCTAAGTAGCATGACACAAAAACCAAAAAATGAATGATGATCTAGAGCAGATTCAAAATTTAAAAAAATATATTAGCTGTTACTGAGAAAATTGGCTGATTTCAGAAATTGTTGAGAACAGAGAGAAAAACAACAACAACAAAACATATGGTTTGAAAATAATAGATCTAATTTTCAAAGAATGGGAAATTTTGGGACCAGCAGTTAGTGTCACTGGACTCCCACATACTCAACTGTGGTTTGAGTCCCGGACCCGGTGGCTTAAAACACGCTGGGCGCGTGTGCGCGTGTGCCCAAGATCCCGAGAGGAGAATGGAGGAGAAGGGATTGCGGCGTGGCTATCCCCCCCGGGAGGTGATTTCTCGCTTTCTATCTCTCTGTCTCTGTCTGTCTGTCTGGGGAGCATACACGCCCTATAGCTCGCGTTGTTTCTGGAGAAGAAACACGCCTTATAGAAAAAACCCCCCAAAAAAAAAAAAAAAAAAAAAAGAGAATAAAAGAAAAAAAAAGAAAAGAAAAAGACAATAGGCATGTGTGTGTGCTCCAAATTCCAACAGGATGGAGAAATGGAGGAGAAGCAATTATGGCATGACCACGCCCCTTTGGAGATGATCCTCCTTTTACCTTCCCCCTCTCTCTGGGGATTAAACACACACTTTATTGAAATTTTTTAAAAAATGTAACCTTTAAGACATTAGCATACAAATCTAAAATCAGCAAATCTCATGTAAGTTAAATAAATGAAAATGTACATCCATGTACATTGTTTTATAATTACTCAAAGTAAAAAGTAATTAGAAAATCTTGAAAGCCGCAAGAGGGGAAAAATTCATTACATACAAAAGGCCAAATATAATGATTGACTTATTTCAATAACAAATAATAGGATGAGAGTGAAGAAGAATATAATAGTGCAGAATAAGAAAACAGTTGCAGTTGATGAAAATCATGAACTAAAAAATTTTTTTAAAAGTGTATCTTTTATGGGAGCCTGCGTACCTAAGATCACAAGAGGAGAATGGAGGAGAAGGGATTGCTGTGTGGCCATCCTCCGTGGGGGAGTGATTTCTCGCTTTCTGTCTCTCTGTCTCTGGCGAGCGCACGTGCCCTATAGCGAAAACCTCTCAAAAAAAAAAAAATGTATCTTTTATGAGTCGGTAAAAGATTTTTAATATAATTAATTAAATCAATATTTTTTAAAATGATAAATTTTCACGTGTAGACAAAATGAATATTTTAAGGATATAAATTATGAAATATGAGTGATATTAGTTATTAATGACAGGACCATAAAATATGATATGTACTGACTTCAAAAATTATTATAGCCTAGTTAGATAAGTCAAAATTATAGAACAATAGCAAAAGGTAACTATCATTTCAATTAACTTCTCCACAGTGCCTGGAATATCTGCTATTTTTGTTGCATTATTTTTGTGATCTTGAGAATCACAAATAAAGATGTCAAGAGGAATGTACGGCTTGGCTCATAATTAATAGAAAATTATGGTACAGTTAATCATCTATAGATGATAAAATTTACCTGAGAGATCCAAATGAAAATAAATGAATAAAACATGTGTTAAAATTTAGAATATATACAAATTAACATATAATAAAGACATGTTTTTCTAGTAATTCCTTAGAATAACTCACATAACCAATAATAAACTTAACCAAAATAAAATGTAAAAGACATATATGAATAGCAATATTACATAAAAGATAAATGTAAGATTTTTAAAGAAAGAGAAGTAATAGTCTTCCAAAGGTTACTTCATATTATAAAGTGGTCAATTTTACTCAAACTGACCTAGGCAAATTTGATAGATTATCTGAATAATTACTGAAGGAAATTAAAATGAAAAGGTAATGATGGAGTCATAGTGTAGTGCAGTAACAAAATGCAAAGCTCTGTGAGGCACTACCACATGGGAGGGTTCCTGGATCAAGGTCAGAGACACAATAGGCAGATGAGTGCCCATGAACCAGGGCTCTCTGAAGGCTGGGAGTGGATCACAGGGCTGGGACATTACTGAGGATGGTGCCTCTCTTGTGCTACCTCTTGCTCATGAAAGAAATAAATAAACTTCAAAAAAAAAGCAATGAGAAGACACTTCCATAATATTAAGCAGTAGTATGATGTCTAGTAAGAAATAGTGATAGTGGAACAACAGCAGAAAAGTCCAGAACCTGACCACTGTGTGTGTGTGTGTATGTGTGTGCGTGTATGTACATAAGAGTTTACGTACACATTGATTATCCATGTAGTATGCGAGAAATGTGAAAGTTCAAATAGTGAATTCCAAAATTAGAATTTCATTTTATTAAACTAAATTATGGAAATGTCAAATATTTAAATATAAAAGAACTAGCCAGAAATAAGTATCAAATACTATTATATTTATTTAAGTTTCAGCAAAAGCCTTCCAAAGCAAGACAGCAAACCAGAAAATATGGGTACATTTCACTATATAGTATAAACACTTCTTTATGCCTAAAATAATATAAAAATTTTAGTGACAAATGCTAAAATAAAGAATAAATTACTCATTTCTGACATATATTATTATAAAGATTTAATACCAAATAAACTTGTAAGTATTAGAGAAAATCAAAAGATTTATTAAAATACTAGTAGAATAAACGAACAGGCTATTCACGTGAAGTATAGGTGATTAATACACATATATTTTAACATAAAATTTTATTAGAAATAGAAAAATGCATATTAAAGCATGTAGATGTCATTTATTACCCCATTCACAAACATTCAGCTATGCCAGTTCTGGGAGTTGGCAGGGGCTTGGGAAACAGCCTCTTTCGTGTACTGCTGCGGGGAGCATACATCTGTTCAAACTTTCTGGAGGACAATTTGGCAACAGGAGAAGCTCTCTTGTCTGACATGATGTGGATCAGTAATCAGTAGGTTAATTAAATAAGTACTTGACATTTCTACCTTAATAGTTTATTTTTAGCAAAAGTAAAACCATGTGTGTTTATAAACCAACTCAGGTATAAGACTAACACCTTTTCCTGGTCTGTAAGTTGATTGCATCTGAAATACCAATCAGAGAGGTCATCTTGGCTGATTTTCTTTCTCTCTCTTTTATTTTTTGAACATAAAAAGGACACTTGTATACAAAGGTTAAAACTAACGCCTTAAAAATGTCATAAAGTTACTTTCAAAAAACTCCAAGATGATTTCAATTTCATGTTAATCTTTATAGGTGAACCATCCACCAATAATTGTATAACAGTTTTTATTGATTTGAAGTTACTGTTTTCAAAATATTTGACAGTATTTCCACAGATATATTTTTCTTTAAAAACAAACAAACAAAAATTGCCTGCGAGTGCATGCCTTTCCTGGAAAGAGACAGAGAGAGAGAGAAAAAGGGAGAAAGCAAGCCCCATGGGGTATAATCACACCCTTCTCTATTTATCTTTCCTTGTATAATTTTGAGCACCCATGCAAATGCACCTCACATGTTTTACAAGTCACTAGATCCCAGACTCCCAACGCATGGTCAGCCATGTGGGATCCAGCCATCTTAACCATCAAGCCATAGGCTGATTCTGGATGTATCCTTCACATTTATGTATTACTTTCAGTAATTTTAAATAAGACTATATAGTTATAAAGACATTTATAACTGGAATAATTTTTTGAACACAAATGTTATCATATCAATTACCAGAAATGTTAAGCACACACACAGACTGGAAGGTTGCCTCTTAACCCCAAACATTCACTTCAGGCATTGGTTTGTACTTACCACAAAATTACTGAAAGCATCAATCTGTCAAGTTAGTAAGCTGAAAGTACATTATAGAATTTCTGTTGTATGTGCCAGAATCCTTAAAAAGCTATTTATATTAACTTAGATACAGATATATTAACTTAGATAACAGAAATAAATGTATACAATTCCATATGATATATGAAATAACAGTAAATAAAAAGAATGAGAGGATTGTAAATTTATTTTATTTTGGTTTCCATCTGGGAAATAATGCAACCATGTTAATTCACATTACTTCCAGTATAGAAAATCACTTATATATCACACTGGTTATTTCTGGGAAAAAACTTTTTCTTTATATTTATTATAAAATACATGAACATGGATGTTGTACTGGTTAAGGTGCTGGACTTCCACAGGACTCTGACTGCGGTTTAAGTCCTAGACATGGCAGCTTGAAAATCACACTGGGCATGTGTGTGTGCATGCCCCAAATCAGTTTCCTTCTCTCTGTCTCTCTCTGTCTTTCTGGCAAGCACAGGAACCCTATTCTTTCCCTGCAGATATATATATTTATGGCAAAAGAAAGGAAAGAAATGTAATAAGAAGGAGTGAGAAATTAAAAACAAAACAAAGCACATGAACATTAATTCCTATAATAATCTTGTAATAAAAACAATGAACTATATATGTTTTTATAAGATGACACATTAAAAACTTAGACAAATATATTTGTTACTGTGCTCTTCAGTCTCACTTTTTTGTATTTTCCTTTCTATGGAATCAGCATCATCAGAAGTTCCAAAATTGAAACTTGCTTTTTTCTTGAAGAAGTGAAAATTAATGGGAATAGAATAGTTGGATTTTTTTCAAATGTCAAGAACGGATGCAACAATCATCAGGGAATGATGGCTACCAAGCAGGTCTTAAAAGTGATATTGTTGGGGAAAGCAGATGGCGTAGTTATTTGTCCCTAGACTCCCACATTACCAACCATGGTTCAAGTCCCAGATTCAGTGACTTGTAATTCACTCTGGACACATGTGCGTGCATTTCTAAATGTCAGGACGAGAATGGAGAAGAAAGGATTATGGCATGGCCATCCCACCCGGGGAGGGGGGTTGATTTCTCACTTTCCCTCTTGCTGTGTGTGTGTGTGTGTGTGTGTGTGTGTGTGTGTGTGAGCTGAGTTCATGCACCCTAAGGCAAAAATCTCTTAAAAAAAAAAAGTGGTATTGCTGACATGAATCTATTTAAGAGGCTCCAAACTGGCTTCATTAAGATAAATAAAAAGTAAAATTCCGTGACAGAATTACATTAAATGAGCTACAGAGATCAGAATATAAACCAGAAAGCTAACTTCTTTTTTTAAATAAAAAATACTGTTAATGAACTGAAATAATAAAATTACCTTGATGTATTCTCGAAATATATTAAATATTAAACCATAGTATCAATATCCAAAAATCTATGTGAAACACTTTTCTTAATTTGTATCCAGCACAAGAAAGAACATTAATCAATTAATTAAACCAAGCAACAAAGTATGCAAATTCTTACTGAACATATTTCAATTTAGATAGAGTTCTGCTGAAGACAATGACATATGTATTATATATTATTTAGTCTTAGGTTGATAAGTTATAAAAGCACAGAAAATAAAAATTGAAGAAGCTCATATTGGCAGAGCCTACCAAGAAACTCTTACAGGAAGAACAAAGTATGCACAACCATCTTCAAGAACCGCAACCCAATTTATGAGACTGTATCTCCTGAGAACATTGATGCATCAGTACTTTTCAGTGTAATATAATTTACAGTGACAAAAATATATACTACATTCTTTTTTACTACTAACTAATCTTTTGTTTGTAACTTGACTTCCCAGGAAAGCCTTGACTTCCCAATCAGATTTATATTATTTATTTTTTAAGCAAACCAAATTTTTTGCTACAGTTGAAGCCTACTTACCTGCTACACCTGAAGTTTCCTTTTTTAAAAAAATTTTATTTTTGCCATAGGGCATGTTCACTGGAGAGAGAGATATAGTGAGAAGGAAAGTGAAAAATCACCTCTCAGGGGGATGGCCATGCCACAATCCCTTCTCCTCCATCTCCTCCTGGGATTTTGGGCACTTATACATACACTCCTCACATTATTTTGAAGCAGCCTGGTCTGGGACTCTATCTTTGGTTAGCCATGTGGGAGTCCAGCACCTTAACCACTATGCCACCTGCTGGCCTCCAAGGATTTTGTCATTTGAGAGTCATGACCTATCATATAGTACTATAGGAACAATAGAAATAGGGTTGTGTAAATTATAACTAGTGAAAAACAACTTAAAAATAAGTTTCATAAATGACAGGACACAAAAATAATTCACTGTCATGCAGGCTCCTGCCAACTGAAACCACATTTTTTCTTTTCCCAACATGAACTACCTTGCATGCTATTCAGACTCCACCATGTTTTTCTCTGACTATTTTGATGAATGAAGACTTTGGAAAATCTTGACTGTCTGCAGTAACACACATGGACTCCCCTACCATTTAGATAAGTATCATGAAAGAATGAAACATGATCATCCTGAATTACATTATCAACCTACCCTAGCCAATGTAGTTGCACCTAAAAGGGGTCAGAAATGTGTTTTAAATATACTATGTATTATATCTTGACTGTGTAGTAACACACATGGACTCCCTACCATTTATATAAGTATCATGAAAGAATGAAACATGATCATCCTGAATTACATTATCAACCTACCCTAGCCAATGTAGTTGCACCTAAAAGGGGTCAGAAATGTGTTTTAAATATACTATGTATTATATTCAAAAGGACCATGAAAGGTCATTAGAATAGTTCTTCTTGAGTTTTATAGACACTTAGAAGGTTGATATAAAAATATGTTAATTTTTAATATTTTTTCCATTCATTTATTGTTCCTAAAATTTATTTTTAACTTTAGAGGAAACACAGGCTCAATTTCTTGCATTTTAGTGGAACCTTTGTCAATTTTCAAAACCACAGTACACTTATTTTTCTATTTCAGCTTACAGTTCAACAGTTAAAGTGCAGGTAAAAAAAATGCACTCTACTATAAGACAAAAAATATGTGAACATTTTTGTTCTGAAAGTTCCATTATTTAAGTAAGTAATCAAAGTCTAGCAAGAATTTGGCTTAGTCACCGTATTTTCCATTTTTCCCAAGTCTTTCATATTCTTCTTCAGAATACTTTTTTCAAAAGATATGAAGCAATTTACCTCTGATATTTTGAGCCACACATTAGTCACACAATAACATGGTATTATAAGTTTTCTTGGAATTATTGTGCACACAACTTAATTTTGCAGTATTTATGCAACAAACCAAAACTTGTATTAGATTGGGATGCCATAGAAAAGTTATCAAAGACTGGGTGGCTTAAACAACACCAGTTTATTTTCTCACAGTTTCAGAAACTGGAAATCCAAGACCAGAGTGCCAATTCAAACAGAGCTTATGAAGGGCTCATTGGCTAGCTAGCAGATAGTCACCTTGTTCCTATCTTTAATATAGTAATAAGGGGGCGGGGAGGGATTGGCAAGGGTTTTAACATGAATTTTAAGAGAAAACAATTCAGTCTATAGCATTCCTTTCTAACTTTCCAAGATGTGTGTACTTTTTGCATGTAAAACACATTATTCCATCCCAACAGATGTAAAGTCTTAACTTACTAGAGCATCAGTGCAAAATCTAAGATATCATCTAAGTTATTATTTAAACCAGATATGGGTGAGACTTGATGTAAAACTTACCATGAGTTACAATTCCTCTCCAGATGTAAACCTGTGCAATTAGTTAAGTTCTGTACTTCCAAAATACAATCAGGGGACAGACATAGCATAGACATGAAGAAAAAAATAGTGGGTCCCAATTAAGTTCTAAACCTAGCAGGGAAATTTCACTAGATCTCATTTTAAGAACAATCCCCTTTGGTTTGCTGTCTAATCTTCAAGACTACTGTAGCTGTAATCTTAACTTCTAGACTTACTGAGATGGTGATATTGCCCCAAAACCTTTGTAAGGTGGAGCTCAAACTTCTGAGACTTTTCAGGGAGTCAGCATCACACCATCTCATAGACATGAAGAAAAAGTACACTCCTAAGGCTTTGGTGGATGTCATAAAATCTAATGAAATGAAGATTGCAGATTCATCCTTAGAGGTTAAGGAGCCACCTCTGGTGGTCTCTTAATCACTTTCGAAAGCATTCTTATCTTAAAAGGGAAGTATATTGAAAATGCTTTCAAATATATCTATGATGCTGCTTTGATCCAAGAAGTCTGAGAGCCTGCCTTCATTTATTTTACTTTCTCTGTCCCTTTGTGTTCAAATGATAGATCTTCCTGAGTCACTTCATGATCTCTTCCTCAAATGGTTGCTGAGTGACACTTTTAGTGTTTTACTTATAACAAATATTCTCATGTTTGTGATATGTGTATAGTCTGATAATTTTCCCAAACCCCTCTTTGGTTTTCTTTTTATTACTAATTACTTACTTAATTCCTCTGTGGTATTTTACTATAAGCAATCAGAAGGACCAGAGCTACTTTCAACGCTTTGTGTAGAAATCTCTTCAGCTTAATATCCATCTTCATCTCTCAGAAGTTCTCTCTTCCACAAAACATTACAGCACACTCCAGACAAGTACTTTGTCACCTTTTTATAAAGATAGTTTTTCTACATTTTCCAACAACATGATCCTCATTTCTGTCTGAGCCCTCACCAAAAATACCTTTAAAATCCATATTTCTAGGATGAAAAAGAATTCATCCAGGCTCTACCTATCTTCCAGTTCTAAAATTTATGCCACATCATGGATATTGGTCCAGAATTCTCTTACTTATTAGTACCATAATCTGTTTAAGCCTTCTCAGGTTGTCATAATAAAATGTCATAGACTACGTGATTTAAATAACAGAAATTTATTGTCTCTCAGTTTTGGAGATTGAAAGTCTGAGATTAGGATGCCATCATGCTTGTGTTCTGTGAGGTATCTTATCCTGGATTATAGATGCTGAAACTTCATGAATTTGGCTGTGGAGATTTCCAGAAAAAGGTGCAATGTGCTGGAGAGATCATTTGAAAAAGCAAGAAAACTACAAGGAAATGGTAACTAGCCTAGCTAAGCACAGACTTTGACTTCCCACAATGGTGTTAGGTATTTGAGTGGTTCCATCTTAGACCTTTTACACTATCTGGCTGTAAGCTGAAACCTACCTACTGACCTATGTAGATACCACATACAGGAGAATAGATCTGACATACCTGCCTACAGGTCATGCCCATTACTCAACATACAAAATACTAGATATAATAAAATTATCATTATTTTAAACCACCATATTTTTGGGCATTTGGTGATAAAGCAAAAGTTAACCAAAACAAAGAACCAATGGCCACACTAGAGATTGAGATGAGCTAGACCAAAAAGAAATGCATATTGGCTTAAATATCAAATTTACCAAAATGCATAGAAGATGGGTTGCATTTTTTCTTCCTGTAGTTGAGTCATAGTTTTATAAAGAGCTGAAGAACCACCTCTCCCTTTTCCTTTATTATTTTCTTTATACAGCCTACATGACATTAAATGCATTTCTAAATTCACACATACAATTCTTTATAGATATACATCAGTCCCATTTATCTGGTAAGTTTGGTGTTGATTTCATTTCTAGTCTGAAATTGGGAATGTTGCTGATTTAACAACCTGCTCATATAAAAGAGACCATTATTCAATATGATGGGACCTGCTGGGAACAATTTCTTGGATCACATCACAAAGGTTGTCAATGGTAAAATGTGGAGACTGTGACAGATGGAATGCACAATTCTCTGAAAGACATTTCTACAATTTAAAATTGCATGTGTGCACCCCAAACTTCCTATTATATGAGAAAGTGAGGATTTTTGCCTGTGGATTTTTGGAGTAACACATCACATTTCTCGATGTTATAAATTATTATTTAGAAAAATCTATGCTCACACTAAAGTACTGTATTCAAATATTAAAAAGGTACTATTATCTATCTTTATGACTCCATATGGTTTGATATGAACTATAATGACAATACCTGTAGAGAACATTGTAGGAAGGAAAAATATCAGCCTGCCTTTTAGTATTTCCCATGGATATGTCAGTGCAAAGCAGATGATCTGAAATAATTTGATTTTATTTATTATCCTTATTAAAATTTATATCAAATTTCATGATCAATATAGCCTATCATGTCAAAATTACTTTTGTTGACATACTTGTGTTTCTTAATTACCAAAATTCTAGTGTTTCCCAACTCCTTCCATGTAGCACCTAAAGATGTCAAAAGAATCATTGAATTTAAGAAATCCTGGTGGAAAAAAATTGTAATCTTAATTTTAGTATTTCTCATAACCTTTTTTTAGAATTTCTCATAGCCTAATACTCAATGTGAACTTTCACAAAGAGCAATAAAGTATCAGTATATTCTAAGGTTATGGGCTCTTGGGAAAACTAACTCATGCAACACCTTTTACAATTAGAAAATGAAATGTTGATGATTCATTTATAACTTTCTAAAATTATTGAAAGCAGCTGTAATGATCAACCTATAGAAACATAGCATTAATGAATGTTAAGGAAATATTACATTCTAAAAGCAAATGATCATTTTTAGTAAATGAGAAAAACTTGTCAATCAATCCTCCCCACTCCATGCCATCTAAAGGTGATGTACTATATGTGACATACGTTCCGCTTGAGAAAATGAAAGATTAAAGAGGAATGGCTTTATTTTTTTTTAGCTTTCTCACCTTGCCATTATTTCATGCTTGGCTTTTCTTTTCTCCCTCAGAACAATTTATACTATGGACACAGCAAGTTGCTGCACAGGGAAAATGTTACACTAACCTAAAAATGAGCAGTGAATTGCCCTCAAGTGGAGAGTCCCAGCAGTGGAGCTGCCAGATGTCAGGCTCACTGCAGTTAAACTGTGGGAACTACTGTATTTCCACATTTGTAATTTGTGGTTCTAATACATGTGGAGATCTATTTCCACAGACTGCACAAGAAACTATTTGTAAGAAACGTAAAGCCATGAGTGAGGATGGGTTTCTGCTCTTCAGGATTCTTTTTCTAATGACTTTATAATAGAATGTTTCAATATGGAATAAAAGACCTTTTGAAAATTGAAAACCAGAATTTTAGATGATATGAATTCTTCAGTCCTCTTGATTCCACGGTTCAATGTTATTCTAGTCTTATTAAAAGTAGCTGCTTTCCTTCACTTTCACTTGTTACACTATTATATTTACAGCATAACTTATTTAAAGAACAATTCATTTAAATGAAGTGAGAAAATTTCAATAATATTGCTAAATCTTGTTTGTTTGAAAGCATGGAAATAGACAATGAT
The DNA here is from genome assembly GCF_000334495.1 of Tupaia belangeri chinensis. Lineage (NCBI taxonomy): Eukaryota > Metazoa > Chordata > Mammalia > Scandentia > Tupaiidae > Tupaia > Tupaia belangeri. Next base: position 947,399 of record NW_006159765.1, read on the forward strand.
TTGTTAATACAATTTCTAAAACTTGCATAGAAAACTTGGTGAAAAATAATGAAACATTTGAGAGTAATAACCTGCAATAGGATTAAGTCTATTTTTTATGGATAAATTCTAATACATAAAGAAAATAATTTGCCATCAACAGCTTTGCATGTATTAATTAAAATGAAATAATAATTAATTTTAAGAATAATATTTACTTAGAATATGTATTACCTATATACCCAAAATAAAATTTTGCTCTAGAAATGAAATAAAATATTTGCAGTCGAAAGATAACTTACTTTTAAAATGTGTATTTTTTTTAAATAGCTTATGTTTTCCATAATAAAACAGAGGAGATTATATACAAGTGAGAGACGTTTAACTTGCTGTTTTGGATTTGTTTCTATAGCATTTGCTTCTATGACAACTACAAAAAAATGGTTGAAAATAAGCTAAATGTTTGGGTTCTACAAATAGCACACAGAAGCTGCTTTTTCATTAAAATAATCAGAAGCTTTGAATAAATTTCTAATTATGAAATTGGATTATAATTTGGTTGAGCTGTTTGCACTATTAGGCCACCTATTGTACAATAACAATCTCTTAACCTACATTAAAGGCCATTTTGAAGTTAATTGTAGGAAGATGAATTGTTTTTAAATTTTGGAATGCAAAAACATGAAACATCACTTTCAGCTATTCTGAAATGACAAAAATTACAGTCATCTCAAGTTTCAGCAATAACAGGTAAGATAGAACTAAGCCATAAGCATTAGAAGCATTATATTTAACATTCTTTTATCTAGATTTTCCAATTATTATTGAGGGGCTGGTGTCTTTGGTTCCAGGGAAAAAGAACAACATTCTAGGCTCCCCTAAGCTGAAGACGGGCAGAGTGTATTTCTCCCTGCCTTTCAAACTGCACAGCCATCTCAGAGGCGGCCCTACCTCACAAGGGCCTTACACTGCCACCTGCTATCTCTGTTTCCTTCTAGCCATTAAACGTGGATAAAGAGGGTAAAACAGATTTTCCATTTTACGTCACATTCTACTTTGGGCTCAGATAAACAGTGATTTTATAATAATGAAATATTACAGCCTAAAATTGAATTTAATCATTAATTTTAGTAAAGAAATATATTAGCCCACATAATAATATTTTAAATTAAATATCCTACACAATTCGCTAATATTTCTGATTATTTTAAAATTTTTTTGGTCTTTTTAAGAGGTTTTTTTTTTTTTTTTTTTCCCCTTACAGCGCATGCACTCACGAGAGAGAGACAGACACAGTGAGATGGAAAGTGAGAAATCACCCTCAAGGGGGACTGACCACACTCCAATCCCTTCTTCTCCATTTTCCTCCTCAGATCTTGGGCATGCACGCATGATTTTCAAGGCACCAGTTCAGGATTCAAACTGCAGTTGGCCAAGTGGGAGTTCAGCAAGGTAACTGCTATGCTGTCTGCTGGTCCTAGATATTGGTTATTTTTAAAAAGTAATTTAAGAAAGCAATCATTCACTATAAATAACATAATTGCCTAGGCATTTAATAGAAGAAAAAGATAAAGGAGTCCATCCGGTGGCTTGGTGGTTAAGACAGCTGGATCCCACACGGCCGACTATGTGGTTTGAGACCCATGACCAGCGGCCTGAAAACCACACCAGGCACATGAATTAGAATTCATTTAATTATTTATCCATAAAAATGGACTTAATTCTATTACAGATTATGACTCTCAAATGTTTTATTATTTTTCACAAAGTTTTCTATGAAAGTTTTAGAAATAATATTAACAAATCATTGTCCATTTGCACTCTTTCAAATAAACAAGATCCTGTAATACTATTTAAACATTCTCATTTTATTTAAATAAATAATTCTTTAAATAAGTTACAATTCAAATATTATGAGTGTAGCAAATGAAAGTGAAAGAAAAGTAGCTACTTCTAATAACTGTAAAATAATAGCTAATACAGACAGGAGAAGGAACTGTGGTATGGTCATACCACTTGAGAAGTGCTTGCTCACTTTCCCTCTTTCTCTCATTCTCTGTCTCTCTTCAACAAGCACACATGTTCTATACCAAAATAAGATAAGTATATAAAGAAAAGAAAAATATCTAAAGAAATGTTGTTTTTTCCCCCTATAGCCAAAGATGTTATGATTTACTTCCTTTCCTTTAAACCTTTTTTCTTTCTTTCTTTCATGAGTTAGAGAGACAGACAGAGACAGAGAGATGAGCATCCTCAACAAGGATTTTCATGCCATGATTCACTCAGCCTCATCCGGCTCTGGATCATCAGCTTTGCATGCCTGTCAAGTTCAAAAAAGCCTCTGAATGTGAACCTGGAATCTTCCCATGTGGGTTAGCCTTGCAGAGTTTTGTGCTACTATTGTGCCATCTTCAGGCCCTGGCTTTATGATTTTCATCAGAGGAGTAAAATTCCTGGAGAAGTCAGTGAGTTAACCAAAGAAAGGGCCCCCTGGTGGTGTAGTTAAGGCAACTTGCTGACTGGGCGATTCAAGTTTCAGATCTAATGGCTTGAAATCATGCTGAGCCCTTGTGCCCAGGTGCCTGAAATTCCAAAATTGGAAATGGAGGAAGATGGACTGTGGAATGCCCATCCCTCATCGTGGGTGCTTTCTCACTGTATCTTTTTATTTCTCTCTGTCCCTTCCCAGTGAGTGCATGTGCCCTTTGGGAGGGGAGGGGGAAAATATAATTCTGATTAATTTTTCATTTGCTCATTGATTCATTCATTTATTCAAGTGTCTGTTCTTTCATCCGTTTGATTTATATATATTTTCTACTTCCTATATGTCATGAATTTTTTTTTTTTTTTTGGTACTAGGCACACAATAAACATGCCCTTCT
>NW_006159765.1:950290-1026638 GCF_000334495.1 Tupaia belangeri chinensis
AAAAGAAATGTTCTCATGAAGCTTACAATCTACACTCTTATAAGAGATAGGGAAAAAACAGAAAACAAGGACAAAACATGCAGTGATTCCATATCCCCCATTGAAAAGAAACAGCCTTTCATTGTTCTTAGTCTTGGTGACATGCATTTATTCTTTCTTCATTAAGTATGATAGTTTTAAAAGGTTGAGGACATGCCATCAATTTCAATTTTGCTAAGAATTTTTGTGAGTAATGAAGGATTCTGTCAAATATTTTTTCTGCTTATATCAAAATGTTCCTAAAATGTTATAAAATGTGTTAATGTGGTAAATTCCAGTGATTCACTTTCATATGCTAAATAAGGTACATTGCAAGGAATGCTTGGTCAAAATATTGTATCCTTTTTATGTACTGTCAAGTTCAAATATGCTACAATTTCAGAAAACCACATTTGCACCAGTGTTTGTGACAGATTTTCCAAGTTTTCTTTTCTTATAAGAAATTTTCTTGTTTTAGTATCAGGATAAAACTAGTACCTTAGGAGGAATTAGTAGAATTAATTTATTTTTAATTTGTTTTAGAATTCTGTTGGAATTATTATTTCTTCTTGAAAAATTGAATAAATTCACCACTGAAGCAATCTGGGCCTAGAGATGTCATTGTGGGAGATTTTTAAAAGATAAATTCAATATGTGAACTCTTAAGGTTATTTATTTCATCTTAGCTTTGAGCATTATATTTCAAAGTATGTGTTCATTTCATCTAAATTGTCTAATTTTAGGCATGCAGTCGTTCAGAATTGTCCCTTACTATATTTAGTTTATGTAGAATTTTTAGTAATTTCACCTCTCTTATTTTTATTTTTTTATTTTTTTGCTGCAGGTTGCGTGCGCTCGACAGACAGATAGAGAGAGACAGAAAGTGAGAAAGTCCCCCCCCAGAGGGGATAGTCATGCTGCAATCCCTTCTCCTCCATTCTCCTCTCGGGATCTTGGGCACGCACGCACACGCGCCCGGCATGAGTTTTAAGCCACCAGGTCCGGACGCGAACCACGGTTGACTACATGGGAGTCCAATGACATAGCCATTACGCTAACAGCTGGTCCCCACCTCTCTTATTTTTGATATTGGATCCTTTTCCCTGTATTCACGATTCACATGGTAGGGATTATATAAGCATTACTGATTTTCTGAAGGAATCAGCTTTAAAATCCACTAATTGATCTTTTTCCCTTTGTTTTTTAGTTCATTGCTTTCTTTCAATGTTTTCTTTCATTTTGTTTTAGATTTTTTTGCGATGTAGCATGTGTGCTTCCAAAGAGAGACAGAGACAGAGACACAGAGGAAAGGTGAGAAATTACCCCTGGGGTGGATGGTCATGCTGTATTCCCTTCTCCTCCATTCTGCTCTCAGGATTTTGGGCATGCACACACATGCACCCACTGTCTTTTTCAGGCCACCAGGTCTGGGACTCAGACATCAGAGTTGGACATAGGGGATCTAGCACCTTAATCATTATGCTGCCTGCTGTACTTCCACTGGGGTTTTTGCTATAGTATTTCTTCCAGTCACTTTCTGTTTTAGTTTTTTTCTTAAGGTTTTTGCCATAGGTCACATATCCTCATGAGAGAGAGAGAGAGAGAGAATGAGAAGGAAAGTGAGAAATCACACCATGGGAGGATGGCTATGCTACAATCCCTTTTCCTTCATTCTCCTTCTGGGATCTTGGACTCCCATGCACACACACGCAGAGTGATTTATAAGCTGCCAGGTCCAGAACCTGAACTGTGGTCAGCCATGTGGTAGTCCAGGGCGGGTCTTATCCACCACACCTGTGCTTTTTTTTGTTTTTGTTTGTTCATTTGTTTTGTTTTGTTTTTAAGGAAAAAAGCAGGAGAAATTGATTTGAGACCATTTTTTTTTCTTTTACAGTCATTTATTACATTAAATGTCTTCTTTCTTCTTAAGTAATGTTTTAATGTGTCACTTTCCAAATTCTGATACACAGCTTTTCATTCAGTTCAAAACTGTTTTTTTTTTTTTTTTTTTTTACTCATGGGTATTTTGAATATCTATGCAATTTCTGAATGCTTGTAGATTTTCCAAACATCCTTTTGTTATTGGTTTCAAGTAAATTCAATTAGGATCATAGAAAAGATCTCAAGAATTGAATCATTTTCAAGTTGGTATTTGTTTTGGAGCTCAGAGTGTTCTACCTTGAATGACTACTTTTATGTGCAATTGATAACAGAGAATATTCTGCTACTGCTGAGTGAAATGTTCAAGGAGTGGCAACTTGATCAAATTGATCAATAGTCATATGCCAATCATCTATCACCCTGCAGATTTGCTGTCTACTTGTTCTATCTATTACTGAAACAGATGTATTTACATCTTCAACTACACTAGTTGTGTTGTCTATTTCTTGCACTTCCATCAACTATTTCTTCAGATTATTTGAAACTCCATTATTTAGGACATACATACTGAGGATGTTTATACATTCATAATAAAATAATCTTTTGTCATGAAGTTGTCTGGTTTACTCCTGTTATTAGTCTTGGTACTGATACTTGTTCACCTGGTATTATTAATACCATATTATCCTTTCCTTTTGTTCTCACCTAACCAACTCCTTTCTTGTAGTTAGCATATAGTTGGGACTTGCTATTTTACTAATTGCTTTCTTACTTGTTCCATTGATTCTTAGTTCTCCTTTCCTATTTTCTGCCATTAATTTGGTTAAGAGTATTAAGAATATTATTTTATAATACTATTTTATTTCCTTTGTTGCAATTATTATGCATGACTCAAGGTTTTGTTCTTTTGGGGATTTTTTAGGGTTTATAGCATACATTTTCAACCTTTTACTGTCCAACTTCAAGTGATATTAAAGCAGCTCATACAGTCCAGTATAATGACGTTGAAGTAGTGTACTTTTCCTTTCTCAGCCTTTGTTATATTGTTGTACTTTTACATTTTAAATATGTTATAAATCTCACAGTTCATGTTTTGAACATTCAAGTGCCTTTATAGAGTTGTGTGCCTAAGAAAATATGTTTTATAAGTACGTGTGTAACAACCATTACCATTACTCTTTATCTCTTGATCTAGATAAAGATTTTCTTGTGTTGTTTCCATTTTGCACTATTTTTGTGGGCTAGAAATCCAACATTGATCTAATCTTCAGTCTTTACAATGTCATTTTTGTTTGCTTGGTTTATAAGTTATTTAGTTTATTTCTTTTCCCTGACACTACTGTCCAAATGAGTGAAATGTATTTACCCTAATTTAAGGTGACTCCAACTTGGAATGGTGAGAATTTCAGTCACTGAGAGAAGAGGCTTCTCTAGCTAGAAGGTTTCTGTAATGAGAAATCCCATCTTCTGGTGATGGAGATTCCTTTTCACAGGTGATATTTGTGTCAGAATGCCCCTACTAGTGTCCTTCAGCCTCTTGGTTTTCATTTGGCCTTGGAGGAAAGTCTCAGTTTCATGATAACAGAGACTTCTTAGGCCAGCTGCTTTCTTTTTGCTTTTTCATCAGGTTATGTTAATATATCAGTGGGAAATGAGTGCCTGGGGCTCTACCTCAGAGCTCCCTCCTGTTAAAGCTAAGTAGTAGCTCCTTGATTCATGTATATTTTCTAAGAGGCTGTTGGTTGAATTGGGGTGACCTTGCTGCTGTTGCTTGGGGATGGGAAGTGCCAAGTCAAAGGTTTCTTCTGATTCGATGCTGGCATTGATCTTCTCTCGGTCATGGGGTAGCCTGCCTTACCATCTTTCAGAATTCTCCTTTGGTTGTCTTTTGTGTTATTTCTAGGGCTTATAGTTTTATCAAGTACCCTGCAATACATTGTCTAGGCCAGAAATAAGCACTTACTTTTTTCATTTTTTATTTTTTGAGAGTTATTTTTTGCTATAGGGCACGTGCGTTTGCCAGACAGACTGAGAAAGACAGACAGAAAGGAAGAAATCACCCCCCCAGGGGGGGATGGTCACGCTGCAATTCCTTCTCCTCCATTCTCCTCTCAGGATCTTGGGCACGCATGCACATGCGCCCTGCGTGAGTTTTAAGCCACTGGGTCCAGGACGCGAACCGTGGTCGACTACGTGGGAGTCCAGCAACAGCCATTACACTAACTGCTGGTTCCCAAGCACATACTTTTTAATAAATAATTATAAGTTCTCTAGACTGCCATTTTAAGTCATCCCTATCATTTTGTTTGTTTGTTTATTTTACCTTATTCAAAAAATGATGATAGGAGTAGTTATGTTGCTAGACTCCCACTGGAGTTTGAGTCCCAGACCCAGAGGCTCTAAACTCATGCAAGGTGTGTGTGCAAGTGTGCCCAAGATCTCGAGAGGAGAATGGAGGAGAAAGGATTTTGGCATGGCCATCCCCCTTGGGGGTAATTTCTCACTTTCTGACTCTCTCTTTCTCTAGTGAGTACACACAACTGATCGCAAAAATTTCTCTGATATTAAAATAATAATAATGATGATGACAGAATCAATAAGAAATTAAAAAGACTCGTTATAAACGGGACCAGCAGATTGCATAATGTTTACATCTCTGGACTCCCACATTGTAGACAGCAGCTTGAGTCCCGGACCTGGTGGCTTAAAACTCATGCCATGTGGATGTGTGTGGGTGCCCAAGAACCTGGAAGAGAATGCAAGAGAAGGAATTGTGTGTGGCCACCCTCCCTGAAGGGTGATTTCTCACTTCCTGTCTCTCTGTCTCTCCAGCAAGCACGTGCTCCGTATAACAAAAATCTCTCAAAGGAAAAAAAGAATTAAAAAGACTTGCTATACGTAAATCTAATACACATACGTAACATTTGTTTTTTTTGAATACGTTGTTTTTCACAAAAATGCTAGATGTGCTTTAACTATTACTACATTGACTTTCATTAATTGCTTTCTTCCTGTATTTTTAAATTGAATTAATTACACTTAATTTTAAGTAAAAATTGGCTTTGGCTTACAATGAACATTATGTAAATTTTTAGTTAGAATACTATTATTTAGGGTCAAGTCTTGACATCAAATTTGTTCAATTTCTCAATATTTAAAGTGCCTAAATCAATAATCTTAAACTAGTTATCCTTTTGAAGCAAAGTCTAAACTGCAAAAACTATAATTATTTACCATCATAATAGAGCACAACAAAATATCACTTAAGTGAGCAAAGAAAAAAATTCTCTGTACTATGATGATAATGTTTAATAAAACAGCCGCTTTTAGTTTAAGCATAAAGGTATTTCTCAACCTGACTATAGCTAACAAAAACAGAGTTGTATTTCTAATTAAGGCACTTTAATTATTTTTTTTTACATCATTTTAACCTCACAACTTGAGGCATAATGCAGTCTTATAGAGACATTGCAGTCATGGAAATGACCTGCTTTCTTTCAGGTAGCTATTAACATTTTAAAAAAATGGCTATTTAGAACATGGTGACTCAGGGCTATGTCGCTGGAATCCCATGTAGTCGACTGCAGTACGAGTCCCAGACCGGCGGCTTAAACTCATGCCGGGCGCCCGTGTGCGCGCGTGCATGCCGGAGATCTTCAGAGGAGAACGGAGGAGAAGGGATTGTGGAGTGGCGATCTCCCCTAGGGGGTGATTTCTCACTTTCTATCTCTGTCTCTGTCTGTCTGGCGAGCACACACGCCCTATAGCAAAAACCTCTCCAAAAAAAAGAAAAGAAAAAGAACATGGTGACTCTTATTTTACATTTGTACCCTGTTACTCTCTACCTAAATGTGAAGAGGTATGGTTAGACAATTAGTCAAAGGTCCATTAGGAATAGCAAGCCATATTTGTAAAACTATATGTCTTAGACTTTCCTAACCTAAACTATTCTGTATGAAGGTATGCTTACCAGAAAGTGTTAAAAATACAGTCCTCCTAAAGTATTCTTGCTGAGAACTTAGTTTTATTTAAAAAATCAATGTCAATTTTATTCATTTATTTTTATGCACTTTATTATTGCAAAAATTTTATTTTTAAACCTTAAAGAACTTTTCCTCAGGGAATTGTTTTCTAACAAAATATGTTGATAATAAAACTGTGGTATCATTTTATACTCAGATTGTGTGTTTTTCTAGTTAAATGCTTTTTCTTCAGTGCAGAATTTTACTAATTTATGTACTTCCACTTACCACAGTAATAATCACAGACTCCCAGCGTTTATTATTTCCTTACAAATGTTTTACATACATCAGTGAACACATAGATTAGTCCAAATAATCACAAGTGATTTCAGCTTGGCTACAACATTTATATGATTCAGTATGATTTGATACTATTGTCAGTTGCTCGTAATCAACAAAAAAATGGGTTTACACTGGATTATAAAATTAATATGCAAAAATAGAAACTAAACAAAATTAAAATGCAGCACAAAAGCCATGAATTGTCAGTGTCTTTAAGCCTCATTTAGAACTCTTATACTTTCGCTGCAAAATTAGAACATTATAAGGTCATATACAAATTTAGATTAATCTTACTAGAGAGTACATGGAAACTTTGTTTTTATCCTTCTTATCATTTTCATAGGCATATAAATCATTTCAAAAAAACTAAAGATGAAATGTATAACTAAAAAGAGATAAACTTTGCATTATACTGCGAAGCTGACAGTGAGATAGCCTATTATCTCAAAAGAAACACTGAGATAACTATAAAATAGAAAATCAGAGTTCCCTTGAAAAAAATCACTCTTTAAAATAAATACGTTTCAGAATGGAGAAACACTATAGGCATTGACAAAACAGAACATTCACACTTCAATTAAGAAGAAAAATTGCTTTAGTATGGGAAATCAATATACATATTCCCTTTTTCATGAATTAACAAGACTATATGAAGCCACCTCTAAGATCTAGTGGTTAAAGGAGTTGGATCCCTATGGTCAACTGTGGTTTGAATCCCAGCTCTGGTGGCTTGAAAAACACACTAGGGGGACCAGCAGATGGTGTAATGGTTATGCTTCTGGACTCCTACATAGTTGACCACAATTCGAATCCCAGACAGGGTGGCTTGAAAATCACAATGGGCATGTGTGCAAGTGTGCCCAAAATTCAGAGAGGAGAATGGAGGAAAAGGGATTGCAATGTGGCCATCCCCTCTGGAGGGTGATTTCTTGCTTTCAGTCTCTCTGTGTCTCTTTCTCTCTCTGTCTTTCCAGCAAGGGTATGCATGTGCCCTATAGCAAAAATCTCTCAAAAAAAAAAAAAAAGGGGAAAAAAAAAACACACTAAGTGCATGTGAGTACGTAACCATAATCTCAATAGGATGGAGAAATGGAAGAGAAGTGATTCTGTTGTGAACACGTTCCACAAGGTACTTTCTTCTTTTTTCTCCCTTTCTGTCTCTCTTCTCTTTCTAGTGAGCATATTTTTTAAAAAGGAGACTATATAGTAAACTGGTTATATGAAATCATTTCATTTTTTTCTTAAATCTAATATGCTGCAATTATTTAGATGATTATTTCCCTCAGAAATTGCCTGAAATTTGTAGTTGCTTCCCAAAGGAAGCAACTTGTATAGGAATATGATCCCGAATCCCTGCGTTTGGATCCACTACCTGTGGAAGCTGAGGCTTATAACAGTCACTGATGAACCCGGGCCTCAGGTTCCTCACATATAATGAGGGAATCATAACACAATATAATTTATGAGATTTCTATAAAATTAAAAATATGATAATAGCTTAATAAACTTTTTTAACGGATCAGCAGGTGGTATGGGTTAAGGCTCTGGGCTCCCACAGGGCCAACCACAGTTCAAGTCCTGGGCCTGACAGCTTGCTTTCTCACTTTCTCTCTCTTTGTCTATTTCTCTTTCTCTCATGAAAACACATGCCCTGTAGCAAAATTAGAAAATGATAATAGCAATAATAAATACAATTAAATAAATTATTGTTTAAAAATAAAAGCTTTATTTTTATTTACTATGACATTTTCTTTTTTTTAGAATTATTTTATTTAACTTTACATATTTATCCATTTATTTATTTTTAACTTGACCAGAGAGAGACAGAGTGGGGTGGGGGAGTGAGAAAGCAAGCTGCCAGGTCCAGGACTCGAACCATGGTCGGCCCTGTGGGAGTCAGTGCCCTTAACCACCATGCCACCTGCTGGCCCATACTATATTTTCAGAGCAATACATAATGCATGAAGATTTCAGTCCTTTTTTAGAAAAGAGTGCCTAATCCAGTTAGTGTTTATTATTTTGAGCATTTATAGACTTTTTTAGGGGCTAATCTTAAATGTTAGTTACTAAGAAAAAAAGGAAAAATTCATAATATACTAATTGATGTATTTATGAACAGTCTAAATACTTCTACATAATATAAATTAAATTGTGTCAAATTTCACTTGTTTATGAGTTTGAGTGTATGTTGGCTAGATCCACAATCAGTAAGAGAACTGGAATGGGACCTACCAAAACGTGTGAATACACATGGGTCCAGCAACACAGGTTATTTCTAAGTCTTAATTAGCATAAACCAAAACATCACTTATTTTAAACTCTGACCAGCTACTATAAATATAGCATATTTTTCTAATTACATATTCTCCAAAGTGTATATTTTAGTCGTCTGAATAGAATTAACACCCAATAAAATGTATCTACGCTTTTCAAATTTCAAAACCTGTTGCATTCTTGAACTGCACATTTTAGAAAATCTGTACTTGGGATTTTCTTCATTATCTTGTTGCTATGGTTTGCTATGATTTTGATATGGTTTGGTTTGTCCTGAAAAATTCATATACTAGAAGTTTGGTCCCCAATGTAAGGATGTTGAGAGGCGATAGGGCTCAGTGGACAGCAATGTTTGGATCATGGAGTCAAAGTCTCATAAATAAATTAATGCTGTCTAGCTGGAAGGAGTGAGTTCTCTAGGTCTTCCTTTTGCAGAAATGGATTAGTTCCCTTAGGAGCAGATTGCTACAAAATATGGTTGCTCCCAGGTACCTCTCTCTCTCTCTCCTTCTCTGTTTCTCTCTCTCTTTCTGTACTGCTTTCTTTCATGCTTCTGCCAGCTATGTCATGATATAGCCCCAGAGAGACTATCCAGTGTCTGGCCCTATGCACTTGGACTTTCCAGGCACCAGAATTGTGAACACAATAAACCTCTATTCTTTATAAATCATTCAGTCTTAGGTATGCCTACCTAGCAACACTATAACAGACTAAAATTTGTACAATTACCATTGAACAATCTCAAATCTATATGGCCTCTGGTTATCTAAAACTGATTGTACTACGATTGGACACGGCATAGTGATGATTCTTTTATTTATAGCTTCTAGTGCTGTTCAATGTAATTACAGGTTACCATTTAGAAGGTTTTAAAAATAGATTCCAAAGATACTCCTTTGATAAAGGAGTCCTAAAAAACTGTAGTGATAGTACACCTTTCTACATTCAAGCACAATGCAGATTACCAAGCATAAAACAATCAAGCTGTCCAAAGTTTAAAATCAAGTGCGTGGTTGGAAATGTATACCAATGTTCTACCATATGTCTGGAAACCATCTTGAGAAAAAGTAGATATGAAGATTTTATAGGTAAATTGGTGGCTAATTCTATAGCTGAGCAGTTGAGGGACCTGGATTCCACATGGTTGATCACAGTTTGAATCCCCACTCTAAAAATGTGAAACACATGTTAGGCACGTGTGTGTGTCTCAGATCCTGAGAGAATAGAGAAATTGAAGAGAAGAGATTGTGGCATACCATGCTCAATTGAGGGAGTGTTTTTTCCCTTTCTCTCTCTCTATGCCTCTCTGTCTTTCTCTGGTGAGCACATGTGCCCTCTGGTAATTAGCAAAAGTGACTAGTGTTAGATATAAGATACATCAGGCTTAAAAAAATTCTACCATGTACGTATGCTAGCATATAATTTTAAACTGTATCAAATTGCATTTGTTCATGAGTTCTAGTGTATGTTGGCTAGATCCACAATCAGTAAAAGAGAACTGGAGCGGGGTCTACCAAACTGTGTGAATACACATGGGTACAGCAACACAGGTAGTCTTACATTTCTCAGTCTTAATTAACAGAAACCCAACACATCACTTATTTTAAACTCTGACCAACTGCTATGAATATAGGATATTCTAACTGAGAACAACACTCCCCTATCTATCCTAATGTATCTTGAGCTTGTTGTTTTCCTGTCTATGATGTTTTCTAGGGCTTCAATTACCAAGAACCACAAACTGGGGTACTTGAAAGAACAGAAATTTATTGTCTCACAGTACTGAAGGCTGTAAATCCCAAGTCAGGTGGTAGCAGGACCAGGTTCACTCTGAAGGCAGTAGGGAGAAATTCTTTACTATCTCTGCTGGTTTCTGGTGGTTGCCAGCTGTTGCTGGCCTTCCTTGGTTTGCAGCAAGCATCAGCTCATTTTCTGTCTCCATCTTGACATGGCCTTCTTCCCTGTGTTTGTTTATGTCTTCACGTGGTATTCTCTCCTCTGAATCTCTGTGTCCAAATCTTTCTCCTCATAATCACACTCATTATTGAATTAGGGTCCTCTCTAACCTAGTATGAGCACATCTTAACTTGATCATGTATGCCAAGATCTAATTTCAAATTAAGTCACATTCATAGTTATCAGAGTTTAGAATTTGAGCATAGTTTTTGGGAAATACATTTAAATCTTCAGGGCTCTCTCTCTCTCTCTCTGTCTCTCTCTCTGTCTCTTTCATCTCTCACTCTCTCTCTCTTTTATGTCTCCATCTATCTTGAATCTTTACACAATCTACTTAATATCACAGTTAAAAAAAATAGCTGTAGGACCAGCAGGTGACATGGTAGTTAAGTTGTTGGATAACACATGACCAATTCTGTCATTTGAGTCCAAATCCAGGGGCAGGAAAAACACACCAAGTCCATGCGTGCCCAAAGTCCTAAGGAGAATGAAGAAGGGCTTGTAGCATGGCCGTCTCTGCACATACACACACACACACCCCCAGAGGGTTCTTAGTTTCCCTCTCTTTCTTGGGAACACACATGCCTATGGGGGAAAAAGAAAAAAAGAGAAAGAAAAAGAAAGAAGGAAAGAAAGAAAGAAAGAAAGAAAGAAAGAAAGAAAGAAAGAAAGAAAGAAAGAAAGAAAAGAAAGAGAGAGAGAAAGAAAGAAAGAAAGAGAAGAAGAAAGAAAGAAAGAGAGGAAGAAAGAAAAAAGAGAGAGAAAGAAAGAGAAAGAAAGAAGAAGGAAAAAAAAGAGAAAGAAAAATGTGACTCAGGGTTGCTTACTAACATGCTTATTGTAATTGAAAATAAAGTAAATTTTGTTTTAAATCACATGTATGAGATTAAAGAATCATTTGACAATGAGAACAGGTTTTCCAGATGAGATATATGCAGTCAATTATTGTAGGTAAGTTTTGATAATTTTAAATATCCTGGTAAAATCACTTTAAAATATGGTAGAAGGCAAAAATATTCCTCTATTGTGCCCTTGATTACTGTCGTTTCTTTATTTAGGTGGAATAATCTTTACTTCCTACATTCTTTACACCTGTATTTAAAATCTATTCTATTTCCATCCCATAATTCTATCTTACCTCACTTTATGTTTATCCATTTACCCTGAGTCTCAGAATCTTTAAAATAAACTTTTAAAAATTTTTTGTTGTAGGGCGCATGCACCCACCAGAAAGATACAGGAAGTAAAAGAAAGAGGGAAATTGAAAAATTACCACCCCAGGGAGGATGGCCATGACACTATCCCTTCTCCTCCATTTGCCTTGGGGTTTGGGGCATGCATGAATACATGCCTGGTATATTTTCCCAGCCAGCCAGGTGGGATCCAAATGCTTTAACTACCATGTCACCTGGATGGCCCCTTAAGAAAATATTTCTATCACCATATTTTTACATTTTCCACAGAAACTTTTTTTTAATTTGGTCACAAGGCTTGCGTACTTGACAGAGAAGAAAGAGACAGAGAGACAGAGGGAAACAGAAAAAGGAGGAGAAACCACCTGCATGAGGCATGGTCTTGTTATAATGTCTTCTACTTCATTTCTCCAACTTGTCATTATTTGGGGCAAGCACACACACTCTCAGGGGATTTTTCATGCTATCAAGGCTGAAACTCAGACTGTGTGTCTGACCAAATGGGATTCAGCTCCCTTAATCTCTAGATCATGGAGCTGACCCAGAAAACATTTCTTACATCCTGATTTTTCTCTAAGTTTTTGGCTGGATTTGGGGGGACACTATTTTTCCCCCACAGTGGTTTTAACATTATACATGAGATACATAATTGTCCTTTATTAAAAGTGATTTTTTAAATGGCAGGTATTTATAATTTGCATGATACTTTGAAGTATGTGTATTATGAAATGGTTGAATCTAATTAATTAACATACAAATTTCCTTCCTTCCTTACTAGTAATTCCTGAGAGCATACTTAAATCTACTCCTTGGACTTAGGACAGAGTAATAGGGCTCTTTATTTCTTTTACCCCATGTTTGAGGAGTGCCTTACTCTCTTCTTTGCCTTGCAGCCCCTTTCTGTTAAATATCATACCCTTTATATCCCCACTTGGATATGGTGTAGATGATGAAAGCTCTAACAGCTAAATGATTGTGTCTAAATGTTATTGGGCATCTAGGGAAGGTCACATTGGGACAGGCTCTTTTCAGATTGTAGTTGTCCTAGAATCAGAAATCGTTGACAATTCTTTGTTTACTGAGCTTAATATGCAATACATCCAACCAGGCACAGGTCTGTGTGCTTCCAAATTTCGACCCTTACAAAATTCCTTTTCTCATACAAACTATTAATTTTCATACCAACTTCTATCAGCCTATTACCTCCAATGGCCTGCTATGCCTTCATCTAGATAACCTCTAGAGAGACAGGAAAAGAGATCTCTCGAGTAAGTATGACGCTTGCTGGTGTTTGTGCTGCAAAAGCCTTGATACCTGATTTTCTGTTCAGTGTTATGCCAGCCTTCCCCACTTAGGGGAGCTAGTGGCAAGAACTGAAGCATTTCTGAACAAAGCTGCCCTTACTTTGATTTAGAGGATAGAGTATGCATAAACTGGCTGTACAGAAACACTGATGATGTAATCAGTGGGCATTATTTTAGGTACTTTTCTGTAAAGAAATTTAAAAGAATGACAGGTCAGTAATTGTCTACAGAATGATAATTGTGAGAGGCATATTTAGATTCTACTGATTTGCTGCAACTTCAAGGTTCCTGTGCTAGTTTGTTCAATGTCATTTCATGAAGAACTTAAAGCTGTGTCCAAAAAGATTTAAGACTTTTTTTGAATATAAAACTGAAGTACAAAATTCAGACAAGAAGAAATATAAATAGAAACTGAAGACCAATTGCATGAGCATATCACTGTAGCTTTGAAGAGACAGCATATTTTTATAGGCAAAATTAAAACAGAATTAAATAATTTTCCTAATCAGGGAAAAGTAACCTTATCTATTTTAGAAGAAACAATTTTTCTAACATTTATTTTTAAATGAAATGTTTTATGTGTGGCATTTCCAGAAAGGATACTGAGTGATAAAACATACACTTGTCACAAACTCATCTTGAAACAGGTGCAATAAGGGATTTCACATGGTTATTTCTTGTCGTATCCTGAAATAGAAATCAAGGGAGCAGCATTAAAATGAAATTCTGTAAAGGATATTCTGCAAGTTGCAATATTATTTTCTGAAAACCTGTAATAGATGTAGTAGCTAACCTGCCTATGGCACACAAATGTTTATATAAAAATTGGTACAAAACAGTTATTTCCTAGCTTACTCCCACTGGCTAAGTCGGTGTAGGAAACTTCTATGTTTATGCTATTTTATGCACATGAAATATTGGGGAAGCCATGTGTACATCGTGTGATTGTATATCCAGATTGCCTTGAATAGTCCAAAAGTACATCTGCTGTCTCAAAAATAATTATTGCCAGTTCCCCTTTTCATTCTCAAAAGTGTCAGCTTTGAATGATAAATTATATCGTCACCCTCCTCATTCAAAGATTTGTGATACAGTTCTCTGTGTCTTAAGCACGAATTACAATCTAAGTAGTTTTTCAGCCTGAACAACCATGGGCATATGCAGATATCCTCTTCCTACTCAGTTAACTCTCCTGTGTGACTTCCATCACCACGTCCAATGTGATGATATGGTAGAACATCTTAATATGATCAACAGCATATGATCTGGGGCAAGTGAATTGCTAGGGTTCAAATTCTGCTTTTACCTTTACCTTGTGCTAGCTGTATGACGTTAAATAAGTTATATAGCCTCTCTGTGACTAGACTTACCCCCTACAGAATGTGGGTAACAGTGTCAGCACTGTGGCACAGAAGTAATGCACTGTTAAAGAGAAGGTGGATACTCCATGGGGACTGTGGTTCAGATCCCCAACCAGGTCCATCTGAAAAACAGCTGCTGCACAGATAGCACCTAGGGTTCCACGGACTGGGTACTAGTGGTGGGAATGGATCCTGCAAAGGAGCTGCTCTCTCTTTCACACACACACAAACTCACGTGTGCCCACAGTGTTTTACCAAGAATAAAGAACAAAATTTAAGGGACCAGCAGTTAGCATAATGGATATGTCGCTGGACTCCCATGTAGTCGACCGTGCTTTGAGTCCTGGACCTGGTGGCTTAAACTCACACCGGGCGCATGGGCGCGCGTGCCCAGGATCCTGAGAGGAGAATGGAGGAGAAGGGATTGCGGCATGGTCATCCCCCCTGGGGAGTGATTTCTCGCTTTCTGTCTCTCTGTCTCTCTCTGTCTGTCTGGCGAACGCATGTGCTCTATAGCAAAAACCTCTCAAAAAAAAAAAAAATATTCCTAAACCCAACTAGGCTGAGGCTATTATTTAAATTTGTGCCTGCCAATGTTTGTGTCATGAGCAAGACACCTGATGAAGCCTGGAGACGAAAGATAATAGTTCATTCACAGGTAAATATATGAGGAAAGGACAGGCTGAAATGTGTACTTTTTTGCTTCTCTACACTGATTAATTTATGCATTTACTGTTTTTGATAAATAATACTGATATTTTGTTGGTAATAATGCAATTAATTTTTAAAAACACAATGGGAACCAAAAATAAAAACCACCTATGCAAAATATTCATAAAACATACACGAGGTGAGGGAGGAATCATTTATCAAGTGAGGACATGGATTTTTGCATATAGATTACACATACATCGAGTTAGAAAAAAATTTTATGATACATAGTGAAATTTCTAAAAATGACATACACAGAGAAAAAACAAACACAATCTTGGGAGCCAAAATAGGGACAATGGACATCATGTCCGTTTCGTTCCAATACGTTGCTTGAATCATGTTGTGTTTGTGCTCTGGCTGGAAATGGCTGAAATACAGAGACATGATCTTGTTCTGCCATCAGTCAAGGAGTAAATATTGGCAGAGGCAAATGTAACCTCACTAGCGAAAATAAAGATGTAAATTGGCAGCGAAGGAAAAAGAAAAAAAATAAAAAAAGATTTTTTTCCCCCTCTGTTACATGCAGCATATTGAGCTATTCGGTCCCTCTTGACCAGCTGTGAGAATTCCAAACCCCTTTTCTGCCAAGAAGTTTGCACATCCAAGAAAGCAGGTGACTCTTCCGGTGACCTTGCTATTGAAGAGAGGGCAATAGCCTGCAGCATCCGCAGCAGGATCTTGACACTGAAGTTAGAAACCCTCTCATTCAACCCCCTAAGCACTTAGCCCAATAAATGGTTGCATTTGTCAATTAGACAGAAATAGCTCATTCAGTCTGGTACTGTGTGAAGAGTTAAAGAAAATGAAAAGTATAAGGATCAAACAAAACAAATGAATTACATATCTGTCACCTATTGGTTATAGTAGTCTAAGATGACACAAAACACCTATTATGATACTAAAATATGTGTTGTTATTAGATCTAGAGCCATGCAGAATAATTTTAGCAATAATTTTAAACCTAAGAAAAAGATAGTCATCCTTAGTTAAACTAGTGGAACTATCTGGTTAAACCTATATGGGTGTCATAGCTAATTTACTAACTTACTTTAAGTTGGTAAAATTGGCTGATTAATTGTAACTAGTGTCATATTATTAAAAGTGTTTGGGACCAGCAGTTAGCATAATGGCTATGTCGCTGGACTCCCATGTAGTCGACCTGTGTTTGAGTCCCAGACCCAGTGGCTTTAACTCATGTTGGGTGCATGTGCGTGCTTACCCAAGATCCCGAGAAGAGAATGGAGGAGAAGGGATTGTGGCATGGCCATCCCCCCTGGGGGGAGTGATTTCTCACTTTCTGTCTTTCTGTTTCCCTCTGTCTTTCTGGCAAGTGCACGTATCCTATAGCAAAAACCCCTCAAAAAATAAAAGTGTCCTAAATATTGTTCACAATTAGCAATGTATATAATTATAGTACTAGTCACAAATGGGAAGATCATAAGTGAAGTAATCAGTAAAAGAGAAAAAAAATTATTATTAATAAATCTCACAGATAATGGTTTATTTAAAATAATAATAATAGTGTATTCAGTGATTATAATTTTATAATTTAGGGATTAGAGAAATGAATGACAGCAATGTTAGGAAGGAAAGGAGGGAGAAATGTGGAAATAGTTCTTAAAACAGAAAGTTAGAAGGCCAGCAGGTGGTATGCTGCTTAAGGTACTGGACTCATACGAGTCTGAATTGGTTCAAGGCCTGAGGTGGGCAGCTTGAAAAACATGCAGGACCCATGAACATACATGCCCAAAATCTGAGAGGAGAATCAAGAAGAAGGGATTGCAGTGTGATTATCCCCCTAGAGGTATTTTCTCACTTTCCCTTTCTTTGTCTCTCTCTGGCGAGCACATGCACCCTATGATCAAAAAAAAAAAAAAAAGTTAGATGTTATATTTTCAACACTTTATCGTATATTTGTTTGTACTCTTTTTGCATTCATTGCAAGAAACTAAAAAAAATTTAATAAAGTGGAAGATACTTACCAAACTTAATTTATCAGTTTTCAGAAGTACATCAAAAGTAAAAACTTCCTTTAACAGTCCACCAACATAACTTTACAAATTTTTTAAAAGCACATATATATACGTGTGTGTGTGTGTGTGTATAATTCAAGAAGAAACACATAAATGGTAATTGACATTAGAAATTTTTAGAGAAATAACTCATGCTGTTTAGCATGTTAATAATATATCTCAAATCAGAGAAAGTAACTCCAAGTCAGTCATTGATATTGTCAGTGATGACTCAACAGCCAGTGTCAAATTGAAATATTACCTGAATTTACTATTACTTTGTGTTCAATTTCAATGTTTACTTTTCAATTAAATTTTTAAAAAAAGCTTTAGTGACATGACTGAACACAATTTATGCAATGTGGATTAAAACCCTATTAGCAGTATTTGAAATAGGAAGTCATGAAGATTAAACAGTATTACTGAAATACAGCCTATGAGTAAATATGCTCCCATTCTATTAAAGATGTTGATGGCATATTGAACAATTGTAAACATGTTTAAAGTGCACAGATAGTACATCTTTCAATAACTAACAGTTATTTTTAAGTGATTTATAAGACCTATATGAAATACTATAAAATGTACCTGGGAATATGCCCGATAAACTTCTAGGCTCATTAATGTTTGAGCCAGTTACTCCCACTTTTAGCCATTAGCTTAGAATTCAGGGTTGAGATCTCCAGCTGATATTTATTCATTAACATAAAAGCATAAAAGAAATCTTTCTTGTCTTAGATCCCTGTCATTCCCTCTCATTCTTCTCAACTCCTTTTCCCAAAGGGAGTATCCTTTCCATTAAAGCTAAGTGATTCTTAACTTCCTTTGACTGGAGCTATAATTCCCCAAATAGCTAATGATAATAGCGAAGTGATTGAAGGAAGTAGGATATTGCAGTAACCTCCTAGTTATCTAATCTATAGTATTCAGTTTCTACCACTTATTGATTAAAAAAAAAAATAGAAACAACTCAATCCACAACACTACAGGTGCCTTCCTCTGCTAGCATCCATTTTAATGGCTTTTACAGAATGAAATAAAACAACTCAAAGGTTATGTACTGGAAAAGAATGACATGAGGTGCCATCATTGATTGTATTTTACAGAGTAGTCAGTGATATTCAAAAATAGATCCCATAACCATACAGACCAATAGCAAATGACCAGTGCAGAGGCGAAATCAGTTCTAATTAAACTTTATATGTGGAGATTAGTATTGTAGTCTTCTAAATGAATTTTGCCACTTAAATTTGTGCAAAACAAAGAGTAAATACATTTTTTTCTGCTGTTTGCGCTTAGCAAAGCATATATTTATCATTTGTATATGCTTAGGCAGGAGAAAGGGTTTTTTAATATTTTAGAGACAAAATATATTTCATTTAAAATGCGCTCTTCATAAACTGTAATGTATTTTACCAACAATTAATTAAACATTAACTCTTGATGACTCATTATTATTTATTTTATTATTTTTTTGGAGAGGTTTTTGCTATAGGGCACATGAGCTTGCCAGGAAGACAGAGAGAGAGAGAGAGAGAAAGCAAGAAATCACCCAGGGGAGATGGCCATGCCGCAATCCCTTCTCCTCCATTCTCCTTTCGGGATCTCAGGCACAAATGCACCTGCGCCCGGCGTGAGTTTAAGCCACCAGGTCCGGAATGCTAACTGCTGATCCCTCATTTTATTTATTCATTTTAATAACTGTGTGTGTGTGTGTGTGTGTGTGTGTGTGTGTTTATATTGACTACATAAGGTCATTTAAAATCTAATTCTAGAAAGGTAGTTGAATAAAGGGTTTGATTGTTTGCCAGTTACTATGCTCATACTTGGTGACAAAAATACAATATAAATATAACATTGACATATGAGGAGCTTAATATTGAGAACTCAGCATCATTTGGGTTTTACAGAAAGCTATTTTCAGGTCTAGGTAAGGCCACTTTGTTGTGTACATGTTCAAATCATGCTTTTTTACTTCTGTGCAGTTATCTCAGTTGTCAACTATAAATCTGTAAACATGATTATCTAATTACTATCAGTTTTGATAGATAAATTAGTAAAAGGACTCTCCCTTGTTCTCCACCATTCCTAGAAGTGCATGAAGTAAGTGACATTTTAAATACTCCCTAAATATTTGTTGACATAATAAACGATATTCCGAGTATGTACAAAATTATAAAAATGCATAAGAGTATATGTGTTTTTGTACATTCAAATCCATTTCTAGCCAGTAAGTAACAGCGTTATAATCAATAAGAAGGTTATAAAGGTCAGTAGAGATGTATTTATTAATATGATTACACAAGTTTAAAAAGTAAAATGAGTGACCAACAGATAGAGTAATGGTTACCTCTCTGGACTCCCATGTATTTGCTCATGGTTCGAGTCCCGGACTAGGTGGCTTGAAACTTGTGGTGGGCACATGTACATGCATACCCAAGACCTCAAGATGAGAATGGAGGAGAAGGCATAGCCATACTCCCTGGAGTGTGATTTCTCATCTTCTGTTTCTCTGTCTCTGTATCTCTGGCGAGTACAGGTACCCTACAGCAAAAGTCTTTAAACAAAAAAGTAAAATGAGTTATTAACTCATTTTAAGATCCAGTACATACTGGTAATTAACATTTAGTCACTATCTTTAGAGTAAGAAATAGAGATAGATGTTGACTATTATCTTTCACACAAACTAAGAAAAAAAATGGAAAACAACATCAGTTATTTACCAATGCTAGGAAATATGCTAAATGTTTTATATGCATTATCTAATTTAATCCTCATAATAGCCCTAGATTATAGAGTTTAGAGAAACCAAAGAAATTTGAGGATTTCCTATCCCTCTGTAACAGATAGAAATTTTAAGAAATTGATCTCTTTACTGTTCTAATAAGCCAAACATATGTATTATTAGCAAAAATGCATTTTACTTTTTTAAATAATTATTTATTTAATTGTATTTATTTGCTATAGAGTATATACACTCACCAGAAAGGTGGTGAGAAGGGAGTGAAAAAGCAAGCCACCAGGTCCAGGACTTGAACCACTGTTGGTCATGTGAGTGTCCAGCATCTCACTCACCACATCACCTGCTGGCCTGTAAAACATATTTTCTTAGATAATCAAATTACTTAATATCATGAGAATGGTTTTAAACATACGAGTTTCCATTTTATTTTTTGAAACAGCTCTATCGAAATTCCTAATTTGATTTGAATAAATGCTTTCACCAAGTTCAACCTTTTACCATACCACTTAAAATATATAACTTTTTTTCCCAATGCAGAATAACGTCAAAAGAAAATTCATTGTAGAACTGACACATACACATAAATACTCACACACACATTCACACACACATACACAATTAGACACAGATTGTCATAAGATATATTCTGAAATAATAAGTCTATAATAAACTATTTTTAAGTTATGATATTTAAATTGGTATGGCAAATTAAAAAAATAAAAAGCACAAAAAGTAATTTTATTTTACACCTTAACTTCAGTGTCTTTACTCATTATCTAACAATTATTATTATTATTATTATTTTTGGAGAGGTTTTTGCTATAGTGCACATGTGCTTGCCAGAAAGACAGAGACATAGAGACAGAAAGCCAGAAATCACCCCCCAGGGGTGACCATGATGCAATCCCTTCACCTCCATTCTCCTCTCAGGTTCTTAGGCATGCACACACACGTGCCTGGCATGAGTTTAAGCTACCAGGTCCGGGACTTGAACCACAGTTGACTATGTGGGAGTCCAGCGACAGAGCCATTACACCATCTGCTGGTTCTTACTTTTAGTTATTTTAACAATTTGAATTGACCTAAGTTTATTAGGAATTTTATGAGATTTAAAAGATTCTCATATTTTAGGCAAATCTCAAGAAAATTTTTTGTAACACAAGTTAGTTAATTACTAGCTTTATAAAATTAGAAAAAGTTATGTTTTTATTAGACTTATATGACAGTATATTTGAGTAGGCCTTGGAATTAACCTGCATAGTATAATAGTAACTTGGGAATAAATCAGATGTTCTTTTATTTGGTATTGTATTACTCATTATGCAAATTAAATTATTGAACATCTCTGTAGCAAACAATATGTTTTTCTTTCTTTTCTTTTTTCAAGAGACTTTTCACCATAGGACATGTGCACTCACTAGAGAGACAGAAAATAAGAAATCACTCTCCCAGGTTTTATGGCCACACTGCAATCTCTTCTCCTTCATACTCCTTTTGGGGTCCTTGGGCATGCACACAAATGTGCCCAGTGTGAGTTTTAAACTGCTGGGTCCAGGACTTGAATTGCTGTTAGCCATGTGGTAGTCCAATCATATAAGCATTACAACTTCTGATAGTGCCCACAGTATGTTTTTCTAGATATTCATACAGTATGTGCCAATCAAATCAATGATATTACCTTAAACACCATTTTATTTTTTTAATATTTTTGATAAGTTAGATTTTTATATATCTCTATAGCACACAGTATGGTTTTTCAACATATACATGCAATACATGGCACTCAAAATCAAAGATATTACCATAAATATCAAATTTTTTTGGAGGGCAATTTTTGCTATAAGGTATGTGTGCTCACTGGAAACAGAGAAAGAGACAGAAAGACAGAAAGCAACAAATCACCCCTCAGGGGAAATGGCCATGCCACAACCACTTCTCATTATCCCCCCAGGATTTTGGACACACACTCACGTACACGCGGCATGAGTTTCAAGCCTCCATGTCTGGGACTCAAACCATAGTTTACCATGTGGGAGTTTAGTGACATAACCATTATGTCATCTGCTCCTCTGTTTTAACAAACAACTTTATATTCTTTCTGTTAAGTGTTTTTTTTTTCTTTGGCCCTCCCGCTCATAATCTACCATTTAATTCTCTCCCTTACAGTCTCTCTTATCTACACTTATCCTCTCTACTATCATATCTTCTGATCTTTTAATTTCTGCCATAGAGTGCAGATATTGGTCTATACTGAGCTGGGCACTGTGGCACACATCTTTAATCCTAACTTCCCGGGAGACTGGAGCAGGGAATCACAATATCAAGACCCTGTCAAAAAAATAACTCCTCTTCTACTACCTTCTTCCTTCTCCTCCTGCACTCTTTCTGTCACTCTCTCAGAGAGAAAGAAAGACCGAGCTTGCTTGCAAGGAATATGGACTTTAGAGTCAGACACAAATAGCTAGGTCAAATACTGACATTTGTTAATAACTATTCTCCAAGGCCCTCTTTCTTCTTCTATAAACCATAATTTTCCCCTTGAAGGGCTATTGTTTAGAGTGAATGATATAATGTATGCAAATGTACAGAGCACTCAATCCTTTAAACACGATGGGCTTCTACAATGGCAAATTTCTCTTATTTGCTTACATTAATGCCTCTCAAAAGAAGGCTTAAGAACAAATTTTAGGAACATTTTTTAAATTTTAAGTTGTTAAGTTGTTCACCAGGTTAAACTTGTATAGGGCTCATGTATCCCTACAAGGCAGTGGCATACATGATTATCATAAGAATCCTTTGAGGAACTTATTGTCCTCCTATAGGTGGAGAAATAGAAGTTCAGAAAAGTTAGGACACTCTCCTGGAATGTTAGGAAATGGAGCTTGAACCTTCTGACTTTATATTCAGGGTTTTTTCCCTCTGAGTCAAGGGAAAAAATCCAAGGGCACATCCATCTAAAATGTCATCCACCTTCCCAGTTTGAACCGGTTGATAAAAATGAAAACATTCCGGGAACCAGCAGTTAACGTAATGGCTATGTCACTGGATTCCCACGTAGTCGAGCTCGGTTCATGTCCCGGATCAGGTGGCTTAAAACTCACGCCGGGCGCGTGTGCGTGCGTGCCCAAGATCCCGAGAGGAGAATGGAGGAGAAGGGATTGCGGCGTGACCATCCCCCCTGGGGGGTGATTTCTCGCTTTCTGTCTCTATGTCTCTCTCTGTCTGGCGAGTGCACGCGCCCTACAGTGAAAATCTCTCCAAAAAAAAAGAAAAAGAAAACATTCCTACTTCTAGTATACTTTATTGATGTTCTAAATAGGTTCATCCAGGAAAGAATGAATAACTATGATTTGTGGGGCTTTTCCTCTTTATTAGGCACTCTGCTGAATAACTGGCAAATGCTCTCTCTCACAGCAATCCTTTGGGGGTAGGTCCTTATATCTGGATTTCAGAGACGGAAAAAAATGAGTTTCAGGAGGTTGGGAAAACAATGTTTTTTGGGAAAATTTTGCTACAGGGCACATGCACTTGCTGGAGAGACAAAAAGAGACAGAGAAGTAGAAAAATGAGAAATCGACACTCTCACCAGGGTGGGTGGCCTCACCACAATCCTTTTTCCTCTATTCGCAGGATTTTGGACATGAACACACATGCACTCAGCATGAGTTTTAAACCATCGGGTCTGGGACTCCGACATCATTGGATTACATAGGAGTCCAATTACATAGCCACAGCAATGTATACCATCTGCTGGTCCTGCAATTTTTTCAATGCCCTTAGTTTTTTTTTTTTTTTTTCTTATGCATTTACTTATTTATTTATAAATTGTAAACTTATGTTTACAAGAGAAAAACAAATCAAAACTTTTTTTTTTGTATTGTCTGGAAGTAGTTCACTCTAGTGTGTATCTGTTCATTTGTTTGTCGTCCAAAGAGAACCTCACCTATAAGAAAGGACTGACAAGTGGGTGAAATAGTCACAATCTTTTGTGAAACTGTAGTGTTTCATTAGTTTGTATCTGTAACTTATCATCATAAATATAACCTGTATGTTTCATTATATACAAATTTATAAAAAATAAGTAAATAAATCCATGAAATTTTGAAAGATCTCTCACATATACACATGAAAGGAGATGGATAAAAAGATAATGAGAAAGGTCCAGCTATGGGGATGCAGGCAACAGGGTGATGCTATGCAGTTCTGGAGCCATGTAAGAGGCCCAGGTTGAGATCCTGGTCAAGTTGAATATGCTGGGCATGCCATGGGCGCACATACGATGCTTGTTGGCTGAAGGATTGGGGGCCAGGTCTTGCCAGTGATACCTCTTCCACTCTCCCTCTCTTTTGTTCTTACGAAATAATTAAATAAATTTTATAAAAAGAAAGAAAGCAAGTAGAGAGATCTCCTTATAATAGCCTTTCTATTTAATACTTTTACAGCAATAGTTTTTAAATATAAGTTTTATTAATAAAGCTTAACATTTAAATAATAGATTCTGGTGAATTAAGACAGTAAACATATAATTTTTCTTCCATCTTCTTAGTGTAGACCTGACAAATGATGAACAGTGCTCAATCTACATAATTAACTTTCTCTACCTTTCTCCAGATGGACAAGAAATTCTGAAGTTGTGCTTCTTGGTTAAATGACAGAAATGCCAGGAATGTTGAGAAAAATGACATCATTTTATTATTATTTCAGATTATAAATAATTTTATCTTTATGGTTATTTTCATGTTAAAGTGCCAATCTCATTAACATTTCATTTTAATAAATAGTACTACTTTGAATCTTTTCTCATCTTTCCTTATTTGGGAAAATTTTATTACCAAATTTAAAGCCTTTCTTTTTCTCTCTTATTTTTCTTTCTCTCTATTTCTCTACCAAGCTCTTGCTCTCTTCGAGACAAATTTAAAAATACTTTTATTATAGTCATATTTTTGTTTTATCTCTTTATCACTTGCCCATAAATTCTGCAAATTTTCAAGATGTTAATTCTTCTATTTAGTGTTCAATTGACCATAACATAAATTTCTCTCATCAGCAGCATAGATATTTTTATTATTATAATGGAGAAGAGTACCTCAAGGAGGATCGCACCTTCTAAAAAGTTAATCTGTTAGTTCATATTTCTATGGGATCATTGATGAGTAGACTGACAAATTTTTTCATATTTATCTTTTAATTTGTTTTATTCTCAACTTTTGATTCAAACGTCCATCTTACCAGTCACTAAAGTCATGGTAGCAAAGGCATTTCATAAAGGCTTGTTGTAATATATGCTACTGAACGGGAAAGCAGAGTACAGGAAATTTGCCTTCTTTTGCTTTCTGTGAACAGTTGTCATGTTTCATTGGGAAAAGGCTTATGCTTTCATTTTACTTTTATTTTATTTATTTCTCAATCTGCACTGATAACATTCTGCTGTGAATACATTCAAGACAAAAACACATTCCTGTAGTACTTAAGCATAAATAACTTAGGCTTGGGTTCAAATTTCTGAAGGTTTTATTATATTTAAAACACATTTTAGTATGTGCAATATACCTTTTCTCAACTCAAGTAATAATATATACTCATATTGGCCATGCCTGTTGAATTCTGGATGAGCAGGATTATCAGATGTTGATTTTCCTTTTCTGTGACTATATTGTATTTATAGTTCTGTGCTCTTTATCAATAATTGTCTAATGAGTTCCTATTACGTTCAATAAGACACAGACTATCTATAGAAAACTTATTAGTTGAGAATGATGTAAAGAGGTAAAATGTGAGATATGGTAGATAATGTTCACAACAAGAGGAATGATTACATTATTAATAAGTATTACTATTTGTTTATTATATTTGAAATTTTCATATATTATGTCATCTAAAGTTTCTTAACAACCTTATGGACAGTGTTGTTACTGCCTCTGTTTTATAATGAAGAAACTGAAATGCAAAAAGTTACATGGCTTTCCAAAATTACATGTTAGGAAGTATAGCACTGCAGTTTGAATTTGTCTCCAGCAGTGAACTCCAGATCACACATATCTAAGAATAAGAACACAATATAAAATAAATTTGCATATGAATCAAGTTTGAAATGTTTCTGTGTGTGTGTGTGTGTGTGTGTGTGTGTGTATGTTGGGTTAGGCGGTAGATTTTTAGGAGAAAGGAGATCAGAGACAGAATACATTTATTGAGCTCCAGTTATGGCATGAGTATTTTCATTTTGAAGCACAGTTGTATCATGTTTCTCCTGGATTTTTATTGACTTGTACCAATACATTAAAGATTTCCAGGCAAATTGGGCAATTTAGAAACAATCACAGAGAAAAATGAATAGTATTGATTTTCTGAAAAAAAAAGATATATATGTATATAAGTAATGTATGTTATTACAAAAGATATATATGTATATAAGTAATGTATGTTAGTACAAAAAATACGTTGAATAAAATTTTGAATTCTTGACAAAATATATTTTTATTGCTTCTGTAACAACGTCCAAATATGTGCCATAGTTGCAATGTTTTCATATTTTTAATGGCTTTACTATTCATATGTAAATAAACTCTTAGGATTTCCTTCCATTTTCCTTTTTTACTTTAATTTTTTTTTCCTAATTTTGCCAGAGGATGCATGTACTCGCCAGACAGAGAGAAGGAAATTGAGAAAGTACTTCCAATGGAGAATGGTCATGTTACCATCTCTTTTCTACCATCTCACTTTTCAAGATTTTGGACATGCATGCATATGTGCCCAGTGTATTTTACCTCTTTACATCATTTATATGATTGAGGACTGAACCATATAGTTGGCCACATGGAATCCAGCTACTTTAACAACCATGCCATGAGTTGGTCCAAATTCTCCTTTTTGAAATATTATCTTGCTATTTAGTGCTTTGTTGACTGTAATGCTGTTACCAAGTTCCTGTCACAAGAAAAGAAAATCTCTCGTTCCTTTTTCTGTTTTTCTTGGTATTTACCAAAGGATAGATGGCACTCAGTGGGAAAGACTGATTGTTTTACATATCCTTGTTTATTGCAGCATTATTCACAATTCCTAAGAAATAGAATCAACCTAAATGTCAAAGAACTGATGAATAGATTTAAAAACTGTGGCACATATACACTATGGAATATTATTCAGTCATAATGAAAAATGAGATCCTGTCATTTGATTCAAAGTGGATGAATAGAGTAAATAAGAAACACTTACTGGACATCCTTATTTGCTGCGTATTCCACTGTAGATACAAGAATGCAGTGATATACAAGACAGCTACCTTCATGTGGCTCTGGATCTGAAGGCAGACACCCAATTCAGCATTTACTTGTTATATTGAACCTTGATAAAGAAAGCTAGGTGATTATGTAAATGAGTACTCATCTGTATTTATTTTTAGAAGTTTCTTCCTTTCTTTAATTAGAAAGAGAGAAAACAAGAAGAAAAAAAAAAAAGAGAGAGACATCAACTGTTCACTCTACAAACTTTGCAGCAATCCGGGATCATGGGCCCATGTGCACACAAGATGACCTGGAAACAAAATCCTATTTTTCCATATGGCTTCCAGCATCATAAAGCAGTGTACTACTGCTATGCTACTATGACTGGACCAATATCTATGCATTTTAAATTGGGAGCGGGGGAGGTTCTTATGAATAGGTGCTTTTATTTTTTCCAAAGTGTCACATTACAGTTTTAAAATTGTTTTGGTATTTGAATGAATGTTACATCTTATATTTTCATAACTTAAAAAAAAAGGTGCTAAAACTTAACTTAATAATCCTTATTTATTGAATGCTTACGATTTGCCAAGTGTTTTCCATGCATTTTCTTACTTCATCCTGAAAATAACCTTGAGAAGGTGCTGTGGTTCTCATTGTACCAAGGACTAACTAAGGCTTGGGAAAGTTGAGTGCCTTGCTTAAAGTGACAAAACTAGAAACTTAACAAGATTCTTCTGATTCCAGAAACTACATTCCTAGCTAAATTATTTTTAATATTTTTTGAGAGATTTTTTGCTATACGGTATGTGTGCTCACTGGAGAGACAGAGAGAAATGAGAACTCACCCTCCAGAGGGGATGGCCATGCCACAGTCCCTTTTCCATTCTCTTCTCAGGATTTTTGGCATACACACACACACACACTTAGTGTGAGTTTCAAACCACTGGGTCTGGACACAAACTGTGGTCAGCCATGTAAGAGTCCAGCACCTTAACTTCTATGCCACCTGCTGGCCCCAAATATAATCAAATAAGTGTATTAGAAAAGTTTAAATGCATTTTTAAAATTTTTGATGGGTATTCCATTGTACGAATGTAACAATAATTTATTTAATCATCATTGGAAGTCATTTGGGTAATTTCTAGTTTTTCCAAATTATGAATATAGCTGCTATAAACATTTGCCTAAAACTAAAATAAAATAAAAAAACATGGAAAATATATATTATAAAAAAACTGTGATAAATTAAAGAAAATTTTACCAAAATAAACTCATAGTTTAATTCCATTTCTGTGAAGCTTTGGAAGTCTGTGTGTATGATTATTTTATACAGGAGTAAGTCAATTCCTATGGTTGTCAGGATAAATTACAATGAAATTATGATTGTAAAAAATACAAATTTTAAAATAATTTGATTTAATTTTTAAAATCAATATTATTTAATTTAATAAATATTATTTTTACTTTCCCCATGGCTGTGCAAATGTGATGATTTATGTAGAAGAACTTCATAAACTTGAATTTTGCTGTGATATATATTTGAATTATATAAAAAGTGCTCAATATCTGGCACTTTAGAGGAGGAAGACCTTTATCCCTTACCATCTTAGGTTACCCTACTCAGACCTCATCAATTAAACTTTCAACAGACAGATTAATAAGAGAAAAACAAGTAGAAGTTTATTAACATGTGCACTGCATGTTCACATAGGAGCACTCAATGATGAGTAACTTATCACTGAGTTTAGAATTTGGGGTCTTTCTATCTAACTTAGTAGGAGAAAGAGAGATGAAAGGGCACTTGGAAAGTGAGAAGACTTCTTGATAAGATACATGGAATCTTACAATAAGTCAAAGCTGTGACAGTCCTAAGACAATGGCTAAGTGGGGTTTGACTTTTTTATTTAGGGAGGAATAAACTAGACTTGCTCCTGGAAGGAGTGTTTATGACAATTGGATTCTTTTGAGTTCTTTTGGGCAGCTCTGCTTCTACATATATTCTAAATAATTATTTTAAAATTTGTATTATTTAGATAAAGGATTTCAGGAACTTGCATGCCTTTATCTCAAAATAATTAATACGCCAGAGTGTTTGGGGTGGCGTATAATGATTTCCTTTACCACCTCCCTTGGGTCTTACGTTCTGGTACTCTATACTAGAACATGCTAGATGTTAGCTTTGCTAATTCATTGGATACTAAGCAGGGCCAAGATATAGTCATTATCAATAATAGATTTTATTTACAAATGAATAGGTGCATGACCTTGCCATTTACTAGGTAATGTTTCTCTTTTGTCATGGATCCATCTTAATGTCTTTTACTTTTTAAAAAAAATTTTTTTGATAGATTTTTGCAATAGGGCATGTGTGCTTGCAAGAAAGAGACAGAGAGATAGAAAGTAAGAAATCAGCCCCCGGTGGGGATGGTCACACTACAATCACTTCTCGTCCATTCTACTCTCGGGATCTTGGGCACGCACGCACATGTGCCAGGAATGAGTTTGTGCCACCAGGTCCAGGACACAAACTGCAATCGACCACATGAGAGTCCAGCGACACAACCATTAGGCCAACTGCTGGTCCCATGTCTTTTCAATTTTAAAAGATGTAGGTTTTTGGTTTTGTTAATATTCCTTATTGTATGTCTGTTTTCTACTTCACTCGTTTTTTTATGATTTAAAAGAACATTATGTGGGCCCAGCAAGTGGCATCGTGGTTAAGACACTGGACTCCTACAGGGCCCAACAGCAGGTTCCCAGAACTGGTGGCTTGCTTTCTCACTTTCCCTCTCTCTTCCTCTCTCTCTGGTGAGCATGCATTCCCTGTAGAAAATGAATAAATAATAATAATAAAGAATAAAATTAAAATACTTTAAAAAATTATGTAATATAAGCATTTGCATAAAATCGAAATTTCAAATTAAAATTTTCTGTATGTATTTGTGTTTATATTTGTTTTGTTTAGTTTAATAACAATTTTATTGAGATAAAATTTACAAATAAAAAACTCCACACATGTAGAGTAAGCAATTGATAGTATTGTTTTGTTTGTGCCATAGGGTATAGGCACTCATTGTACAAAGATAAGGAGAGACAAAGAGAAGGAAAGTGAGACATTACTTTCCAGAGGGGAAGGCCAAGACGCAGTCTTTTCTCCATTCTCTTCTTGGGATTTTGGGCACACACACACAGGTGCCTGGCATTATTTTCAAGCTGCCAGGTCTGGGACTCAAACCCAAATCAGCCTTATGGGAATCCAGCGCCTTAACCTCTATGTGACTGGCTGACCTTTGATTTGCATCTTTTTCACGAATAACAATGTCAACAGTCTTCTCACATGGTCATTTGCCAATTGTAAATCATCTTTGGAGAATTCATATTTGCTTCTCCTAACTATCTAAATTTAGCTATGTGTCCTTTTATTATTGACTTAAAAGTGAATAGCTAATTGCTTTCAAATTTTAGATAGAGCTAAGTTTTAGAGTTCATCTTACTTTTTTCTCTTTTACATACATCTCACATCATTTTAGTTCATTGTCTCTGATAGCTATGAAAATATTTTCCTTATACATATAAAACTAAAGCATTGATTCATAACTGAATAAAGCCAACTAACCCACTTAGAGATGATTAAAGCACAGTTAGCAGCAGTGTTCTGCATTGTTGCACTTGTATAACCAATTTCATCTGGGTAGAGCTGTCCAATTACTTTCACACACATATTAGTGAAGCATTGTAAACATTACAGTGTGCTAGTTTAAACAGAGCAATAAAATATGCATCAATTTATGTAAACAGTTAAGCTACTTTTCTATTGTTTTCTACTTGGCTTTTTTTAGTAGCCAAGTCAGCTAAAGGCCAAATTAAAGACCATATAATTTATAGAATAGAGTTAAAAAAAAAAAAACTGATCTAATTACACTAGTTTAGCAAGTGTTAAATCTATAGGATAAAAATCTACTTTGGAAAAGTTTATTTTGCTTGTGAAAGCCAGGGATTTGCAAATTAAGACAGAATCTATTTTCTAAAGCCTGTTTTCTTTTCTTAATTATAATTTATACTTTATTTTCCTTTTTAGCAAATGAATCACTTTGCCTACCATTTCAGAAGCCAGCCTTTCAACGAGCTGTTTTAAGATTGCCCACATTTGTCAGCCCACCAGCTTCACTATCATTAACCCTGTCTGAATTTATGCCAAGCTGCCACTTTACTCTGGTTTGCATAAGTACAGTTTGAACTAGTGGCATCAGTTTTCTCATCGAAAATACCTATGTAGCAAGTGGGAGGATTCAACCTGTCATGTTTTGTCAAGTTGTTTAAGTGCATATTTAGAAGGTGACTTATGAGAGTTTATCCATTACCAGTAACATGATTCAAATTCAATGAAGACAGCTTATTACTCTGAAAAATTCTTATTTTTTTCTCTTCCTTTCTCTACACTGCCTCCTCCGTCCCTCCTCGTCTTCCTTCATGTTTCTTGTCCTTTCTTTTCTTTGCTCTTTTAATTACACTAGTTTAGCAAGTGTTAAATCTATAGGATAAAAATCTACTTTGGAAAAGTTTATTTTGCTTGTGAAAGCCAGGGATTTGCAAATTAAGACAGAATCTATTTTCTAAAGCCTGTTTTCTTTTCTTAATTATAATTTATACTTTATTTTCCTTTTTAGCAAATGAATCACTTTGCCTACCATTTCAGAAGCCAGCCTTTCAACGAGCTGTTTTAAGATTGCCCACATTTGTCAGCCCACCAGCTTCACTATCATTAACACTGTCTGAATTTATGCCAAGCTGCCACTTTACTCTGGTTTGCATAAGTACAGTTTGAACTAGTGGCATCAGTTTTCTCATCGAAAATACCTATGTAGCAAGTGGGAGGATTCAACCTGTCATGTTTTGTCAAGTTGTTTAAGTGCATATTTAGAAGGTGACTTATGAGAGTTTATCCATTACCAGTAACATGATTCAAATTCAATGAAGACAGCTTATTACTCTGAAAAATTCTTATTTTTTTCTCTTCCTTTCTCTACACTGCCTCCTCCGTCCCTCCTCGTCTTCCTTCATGTTTCTTGTCCTTTCTTTTCTTTGCTCTTTCCTCCCACACTCTTTTTCATCTTTTTCTCCCTTTTTCCCCTCCCTCTTTTCTTTCCTACCTTCCTTCCTTTTGAGTTTTTCTTTTCCCCTCTACTTCTGAAAGATAGATTTGCAATTTAAGATGTGAGCTATTTTTTTTTTTTTTTTTTTTTTTTGGAGAGGTTTTTGCTATAGGGCATGTGTGCTCTCCATAAAGACAGAGACAAAAGGCGAGAAATCACCCCCCCAGGGGGCATGGCCACTCGGCAATCACTTCTCCATTCTCCTCTCAGGATCTTGGGCATGCACACACACACACACACACACACACACACGTGCCCTCTGTGAGTTTAAGCCACTGGTTCTGGAACTCAAACCACAGTCGGCTACATGGGAGTCCAGTGACGCAGCCATTACGCTAACTGAGATATAAGATGAGACATAAGATTTTTTTAAAGGCTGTTTTCTTTTCTTTTTTTTTTTTTTTTTTTTGAGAGTTTTTTTTCGCTATAGGGCGCGTGCGCTCGCCAGACAGACAGAGAGAGACATAGAGACAGCGAGAAATCACCCCCCAGGGGGGATGGTCACGCCGCAATCCCTTCTCCTCCATTCTCCTCTCGGGATCATGGGCACACAAACACACACACGTGCCCGGCGTGAGTTTAAGCGACCGGGTCCGAGACCCGAACTGCGGTCAACTACGTGGGAGTCCAGCGACATAGCCATTACGCTAACTGCTGGTTCCCAAGGCTGTTTTCTTAATGATAATGTATTTTCTTTTTTTATTTCCCATTAGTCCTTCTATATTTGTCTTCCTATTATTATCTTTTTTCTCTCACTCTTTCATCTTATCTTCCCTCCATCCAAAAAGAAACGATGTAATTTACTAAAGGATGGCATTTTATTACAAATTGGCATACTGTTTTAGTCCACTTGGATTTCTATTAAAGAACATCATTAACTGGACAGCTTAAAAGTACAGAAATTTTTTTCTTACCATTCTAGACGCTGGGAAGCTCAAGACCTAGATGCTGGTAGATTCAGTGTCTCTTGTCCCTTTTTAACTCACAATGCCTGTCTTTTCCTTCTAATCTCACATGGTGGAAGGGACTTTTTTTTTCTATTTGTTTGTTTGGGGGTGGGGGCTGTCTCTTTCATAAAGGCACAAATTCCATTCATATGAGTTCTGGCTCCCTTACCTAATTGCCTCCCAAAAGTCCACCTCTTGATACCACCTTGCAGATTGAGATTTAAATGTAGAAATTTTGAATGGACACAGACATTTAAATCATAGAATTTCCCAAAAAGGAAGATTGTGAAAAATCTTTATTAACCTCACCTGTTTTCTAATATAATCAATTAAACAAATTTAAGCTTTAAAAAAACTCTTGAATAGTATTCCATGGAATATATATACTGCATGTTATTTATCCACTTATCTGTTGATAAAAATTCTAGGTTGATTGCTTATCTTGGCTATCATGAGTCATGCTACACTAAACATGGCAATGCAGCTGTCTCTTCAATATAAGGAATTTAATTCCTTTGGAGAAATACCCAGTAGTGTCATATGGTAATTGTATATTTATTTTATTAACATATCGTAGTTGCACATATTTGTGTGAATATCATTCAAGTATAGAAAAATAAAGGAATCCTATCAAATTGGACAACACAGATGAGGCTAGAGAACACTATGTTAAGGTAAATAAGCCAATCACAGAAAGACAAATACCACATGACTTCACTGATATGTATAATTAAAAAAAATGGTTGTGAAGAAGAGAGCAGAATAGAGGTTACTGGAGTATAGGGAGGGTAATGGAGAGAGGAGGTTGAGTTAGATGGGAAAGGAGATTCTGTGTATTACAGATCAGGGTGACTCTAGCTAATAATATGTACTGTATATCTCAAAGAGTTGGAAAAGAGAGTTTTTGTGTGTGCTTGCTGG
This sequence comes from Tupaia belangeri chinensis, assembly GCF_000334495.1. NCBI lineage: Eukaryota > Metazoa > Chordata > Mammalia > Scandentia > Tupaiidae > Tupaia > Tupaia belangeri. The sequence goes on from NW_006159765.1 coordinate 984,295, forward strand.
GAAGACAGAGAGTGAGAAAGAAAATAAGAAATCTCCCCCAACCCCGGGAGTATGGCCACACCACAATCCCTACTACTCTACTCTCCTGGAGATACAAGCACACACATCTGGTGTGAATTTCAAACTGTAGACTCTGGGACTCAAACCACAGTCAGCAATGTGGGAGTTCAGTCCCTTAACCACCACACCACCTGCTGGCCCCCAGGAGAGATAATCTTAAATGTTATTGCCACAAAATGTAAATGATAAATGAAATGATAAATATACTATTTTCCATGATTTGATCATTATACAAGGTACAGGTGTAATGAGATATTACACTATATTCCATACATACTTACAACTATTATAAGTCAATCATAAGTAAGATAAAATTTTAAAAGGCCTTGACAAAAACCTTAGACTAGAAACAAAATTATTATATTTCAAAACTTTTACTTGAGAAGCAATTTTTAAAATTTTAAAATTTAATTTATTATTATCATAGTTTTATGTATATCACATTGACTCACATATAACTTTACAATATATTACATTTCTTTTTCCAGAAAGAATACCATCCACATCAGTAAATATAAAGACATTAAAATCCTCTTCCTCATCATCATGAAATAACTTTTCATTAGTTTACTTCCAGATTATCATTATTATTCCAATTTTTTAAACATTCAATCACTATCATTTTGCTTGTATTTTTCATGAAGAGAAAAAGAAAGAGGAAAAAGAAGGGAGTAAGGAGGTCATATACTGGCACAATGGTGTGGTACTTAGAGCCCTGATCTCCTGTGTCATTCAGCTTGGTAGCATGTAAAAAAAAAAAAGAAGTGTTGATTACATAAGTGGGTTTTGCATACCCACTTGATAAGGTGACCCTCTTTCTTCTGATTGGTATGTAGATTTCAGATTGTCCCTACCGACCTCCAGGACAGTAGAACAGGTTTCCGAGGGAAGGAGTGAGAGGGACGAATGGTGCAGCGTTACAACACAGAGACGAGGCAGTGTTACAACTCTTCAGGGTCGTCTGTTTATTGTGGGCAGCACAGAGAAGACACAGTGTCACAGCTCTTCAGGATTGTCCGGAGATGACGCAGTGTCACAACTCTTTAGGGTCGTTCGGAGATTATGGGCCAGGAATCGTGGTTATATACATGTTGGTGGATGGTGATTGGTTAAATGAAGGATTGTAAAAGGTGGGTTATGAGTGGTTGCTTTTGTAGACCAATCATGAGGTGCCGGATATGCAAATCTGAGGGATTCTAGTGACCAATCAGATTATGGTTTTGAAGGTGAGGTTTTGAAGGGGAGCCAATCATGGCCTTTGGTGTTGTGTAATTGTTTGCTGAGAAACTGAAACCTAAGGGTGATATTCGCTGGTGCATCGCCTCCCACATCAGATAATTTTGTTTTTCCTATGATTTAATTTTTGAAAAGTAAAAAAAAAATGTCACTGGGAAGAGAATCAGCAGCCTTGATAAAATACTCCTTTATTCCCTCATAAAAATATTTATGCAATTTTCATGTCTATTGTTGAGCAGGTTTTTTCCTCCCGTCCTGTTTTATGTTTTGTTTGGTTTTCCAAGAACTGAAAAATAGAAAATCATGTCACAAGGATGATTGATATTTGGCAAGGAACAAATGGAAATTTTTCCACTCCAGAATTACCAAAACAAACACACAAGTAAAAATCTTAGCACAAATTCTTCTTTCATTGGCTATGTTAACATTATCATTATCTTCAAAAATTCATCCTCACTGGGGCCTGCAGATAGTGTAGTGGTTGAGGAGCTGGACCCCCATGTGATCAAATGCAGTTTGAGTCCCAGACATGATGTCTTGAAACATTCTGGGCATGTGTGCATGCATGCCCAAAATCCAGAGAGGAGGATGGAGGAAAAGGGATTTTGGGGTGGCCATCCCCTGCAGGGGGTGATTTTTCACTTTCTCTCTCTCCGTTTCTCTCTGTTTCTCATATAGGGTATGAGCACTCATACCCTATATGAAAAATCTCTCTGTCAAAAAAAAAAAAAAAGAAAAAATCCATCCTTATTAATTTGTAAGACTTTTGTTGCTGATTTTTAATCACTTTTCTTTAGAACTGTATTTCACAGTGAAGAACTTTATTAACAGTTCAATATATATTTCCAAAATAACCAGTAAAGTGAATTTTGAATGTTCCCAACATAATGTATTGTTAAATGTCAAAGGTGGTGAATATGGTTATATCCTTGATCTGTTTGATGCACACCATGTACATATTTTAAAATCAAAATATATCCATTAAAGATGTATAATTTTATAAGTAAATCATAAATTACAATAAAATAAAAAAGCAACATGTGGTTTTGTGATAAATGTGCTGGATCTTACATGACCAGCTATGTGATTCAAGTCCAGGATCCAGCGGTTTGAGAATCACACTGGGCCATGTGAACACCTGCCTCAAATCCATAGATAAGAGTGGAGGCTGGGACCAGCAGTTGGAGTAATGGCTATGTCTATGGACTCCCACGTAGTTGACCGCGGTTCGAGTCTCGAACCCGGTGGCTTAAACTCACGCCGGGCGCGTGTGCATGTGTGCCCAAGATCCCAAGAGGAGAATGGAGGAGACAGGATTGCAGCATGGCCATCCCTCCTGGGGGGTGATTTCTCGCTTTCTGTCTCTATGTCTCTCTCTGTCTGGCGAGCACACACGCCCTATAGCAAAAACCTTGAAAAAAAAGGAAAAAAAAAAGAGCAGAGATCAAAGAACTGTAGCATGGCCATCCCTCCCTGGGGTAGAATTTCTCCCATTCCCTCTCTCTGTCTGTCTCTGTCTCTCCAGCAACTACATGTGCCCTAAGGCAAAAATCTAAACAAACGAAAAGCACAACAAAACCAAGACACTACCACATAGTAGACATTCAATAAATATTTATTACATATATTAGTACATTAAAGGGTACTAACAAACCTCTCAAATAAACTAAAATATCTCAAGGCTGAAAACTAAATGAATCTTCACCTCTACTTCACAGCCTAATAAATTTAAGGAACTTAACTGACACCATATGACAGTTATTTTTACTTACCCAGTATTTTTTAAATAATAGCAAAATTACATTTTAAAAGCATGAATTCTCAATTTCACATTAATTATCAGATATTGTTAGAAAATTTAAATACCAACACGTAAACAAGGTTAGTTTTTTATTTTTTCCCAATGTAGAAGTTAACTTGTATATGCCCTTCCTTTTTTGGCACTGGTTTAATAACATGACATTCCATTTATTAAGTTTATACATTTATCTTTTTATTATTTTTATTTCATTCTTTTAACATTTACATTTAATTACTGTACAACTTTAGATTCTGGGATATGAGGATAAAAGTTGCCCTACAACACGGATCAGAGTTTGTTCAGAATTCTAATACATAATTGATAAACATCACAGTTGAGGAATTAATTACTGCCATACAAATATGCAACAGTCATTCTGGGGACACAGAAGGGCATCAGTCACAAAACAGAGTAGAAAGGACTTACCTGTAATCAGTTACTTGAGAGTAAAAAACAGTTTTATTTGTCATATTCCCAGTGCTCTCCAGTTATTTTGAAACTTTATTATCATTATTATACAATGAATTAACCTCTGGGTGGACACTGAAGAAATAGCAAGATTTTTAATCCATGTGGTTTAAAAGTTGGAAGGGATGGGCGAGCAAATGGCTTAGTGGTTATGTCTCTGGATACTACATGGTCGACTGCGGTTTGAGTCCCAGACCTTCGGTGGCTTGAAACTCAACACTGGGCACCTGTGCATACATGTCCAAGATCCTAGGAGGAGAATGGGTGAGAAGGGATTGTGGCCTGGTCATCCCCTGGGGGGTGATTTCTCACTTGCCCCTCCCTCTCACTGTCTCTGTCTGTCTCTCTATGTCCTACACATGTCCCCTAAGGCAAAAACCTCTTAAAAAAAAGGAAGAAAAATTGGAAGGGCATCCTAGGCAAAGGGAAGGGTTGTGCAAAGTCCAGGCACACCGATTGCCAAGAGCGTTGAAGAATTTGATTTAAACTGGATAAAAGAGAAGTGGAAGAAGAGTGGAAGAGATAAGGTAGGACAAATAGGGTTCAAATCAAGGCGGGGCTTCTGTAAAGAGTTTGGATTTTATTATGAATATTGTCTGTAACCACTGAAGGACTTTAGATTGCTGACTAATTTTCTTAAGACTCAGATTTATTTCCCTCAGGCCTTGAGTACATAATGATTTGCATGGCTGCAGTAATGATATTCTGGGGCAGTATATAAATTCAAGTTCATAGATGTCAATGAGTAATATCCCTATTAATGATGGCACCATCAAAAGCATGTGTATCTGATTTACAATGACATTCGAAAGACTTATTGTTGAATAATGAAACATTATTTAATGTGGAATAGAAGGGGAGAGAAAAGTTAATATAAGCTTGTGAAGGATTTAGAGATCAAAGAGGAAGCCTATTGAAGTCTCTTCATACTAACTAGCATCCAGTTCTTTGATGGTAGGTGTTAAAAGACTTAACGTAGTAATGTATGAATACCTGGGTTTTTTTTTTTTCCTTTTATAAAGCAAATACAATACTGTAAAATACAAGTAGAAAAGACAAAGTTCCCAGAAATCTTCCAATGTTTACAGCAAAACATACTCATAAAATCGACATCCAAATTAAAATATGCAAATTTATATATGCTCATATATAAAGAGGGATAAAGAGTCAGAGTGATTGCAAGTATACTGTCTTTCCTTCCTGTTTTTATCTTAGAAATAAATGGTATGGGTTGTCTTAATATTTTCAATATTCTAATATATTTTTGTAAGATAAACATAATGTAATATAGCACATTCTCTCAAGCTGAAAGTAAATGTTGATCCACTTTTTTTCAAAGGATCATTTATTTCATTTTTAATTTGTCCTTATTATTATTTTTAATTTATTACAGAGCACATATGCTCTGAAACAGAGGCCCAGAGAGAGAAATTGAGAAAACAAGCCCCTAGGTCCAGGATTCAAGCTGTGATAGTCCGTGTGGGAGTCCAATGCCTTAGCTACCATGTCACTTGGTGACTCCAATCACTTTTATTTAAAACAATCTTCTCTCATAAAATGTATGAACACCTCTCATTTATTGTTGTAGTGATCAACATCATTCAAAGGAAGTATCTGCATCTTTTGAATAAAATGTGAACTATACAGCAATCTTTAAACATGACAACCAACTTTATCTTTATGCATATAAAGCCATGGTTCTTGAAAAATCAATGATTATACCTATAATAACATAATGGCACAATCCACTTATGTATGCCTCTTGCTGGAAGAATTCTGAATGTCCATTATTGCTAGGTGGTAAATAATAATTACAGAGGCAGGTAATAATTATTTTAAATGATCAAGTTTAAAGTAATATGTTGCATCGAGTGTTCTTCAATAACTCAGTAAACAAAAATTCATGGAGGGAGCAGTTGTTGACATGGTGCTTAAGGTGCTGGACTTCCACATGTACCACCATGGTTTGAGTTCCAGACTGCAGCTTCAAAATGACTATCTTAGAAATAAATGGTATGGGTTGTCTTAATATTTTCAATATTCTAATATATTTTTGTAAGATAAACATAATGTAATATAGCACATTCTCTCAAGCTGAAAGTAAATGTTGATCCACTTTTTTTCAAAGGATCATTTATTTCATTTTTAATTTGTCCTTATTATTATTTTTAATTTATTACAGAGCACATATGCTCTGAAACAGAGGCCCAGAGAGAGAAATTGAGAAAACAAGCCCCTAGGTCCAGGATTCAAGCTGTGATAGTCCGTGTGGGAGTCCAATGCCTTAGCTACCATGTCACTTGGTGACTCCAATCACTTTTATTTAAAACAATCTTCTCTCATAAAATGTATGAACACCTCTCATTTATTGTTGTAGTGATCAACATCATTCAAAGGAAGTATCTGCATCTTTTGAATAAAATGTGAACTATACAGCAATCTTTAAACATGACAACCAACTTTATCTTTATGCATATAAAGCCATGGTTCTTGAAAAATCAATGATTATACCTATAATAACATAATGGCACAATCCACTTATGTATGCCTCTTGCTGGAAGAATTCTGAATGTCCATTATTGCTAGGTGGTAAATAATAATTACAGAGGCAGGTAATAATTATTTTAAATGATCAAGTTTAAAGTAATATGTTGCATCGAGTGTTCTTCAATAACTCAGTAAACAAAAATTCATGGAGGGAGCAGTTGTTGACATGGTGCTTAAGGTGCTGGACTTCCACATGTACCACCATGGTTTGAGTTCCAGACTGCAGCTTCAAAATGACACTTCAAAATGACAAAATGGCACTTGAACTGTGTGCGTGGGTGCCCGAAATTCCAAGAGGAGAATGAAGGGGAAAGGATTGTGGCATGAGCATCCCCCCATGGGGTGTTCTCTCTCTCTCTCTCTCTCTCTCTCTGGCAAGCACACATGCCTTATAGCAAAAGAAAAAAAAAAAAAAACTTAAAAAAAAAACTAAAAAAAAGTTACATGGAAAAACAAATTAAACAACTAATTTTATATCTTAACAGATTATCTTTTGAAGAAACAATAGTAAATCATGGGAACATTATCTAATAGGTATTAATTCAGTTGTTTTAAGTTTCTGAAAATGGAAAAGAAAAACTTAAAAACAAATCTATTAAAATACTAGAAGTTTCTTATTGGAGGAGAATAAGTGAAGAGTATTAAAGTAATGTTTGGGGCCAGCAGGTGGCATAGTGTCAAGGCACTGGACTCCCACATTTTCGACTGAAGTTAGAGTCCTGGACCTGGAGGCCCGAAACTCACTGCAAGGGACCAGCAGATGGCATAGTGACTACGTTGCTGGACTCTGACATGGCCAGTCATGCTTCAAGTGTCTTTGAAGCCAGATCTGGTGGCTTCAAAATTATGCTTGCATGTGTGTGTGGGCCCGAGGTCCAGGGAGGTAAATGGTGGAGAAGGGATTGTGTTGTGGCCAACCTCCTGGGAGATGAATTTTCACTCTCTCTCACTGTCTCTGTCTCTGTCTCTCTCTGGTGAGCACACATACCCTAACAGGAGAGAGGAGAACCTCTTAAAAGAAATAGAAAAAGGAAACAAGAGAGCACCACCAGATCCAAGATAGTGACCAGCAGGAGACTGATGAAGGAGCTAAAGAAATCCATAAATGTGGAATGAAAAACTGTAACATCCAAGTTGATGAAGTCAATTTATTGACTTGGTGAGAGCTTATTGCTTCTGAAACCCTCTGTATGACAAGGGGACCTTCAGAATCAAAGTCAACTTTCCAGCAGAGTACCCATTCAAACCCACCAAAGATCATATTTAAAACAAAGATCTGTCACCTGAATATCTATGTAAAGGTGCAGATCTGTCTGCCAGTAATTAGTGCTGAACACTGGAAGCCAGTGACCAAAGTCAACCAAGTAATTGTTTCTCATAGCACTGGTGAATGATCCCCAGCCCCAGCACCCCTCCAGGGTAAACTAGCTAAAGAATAAGGACTGTAAAAAATTCTGTAAGAATGCTGAAGCGTTTTCAAAAAAGCGACCTGTGTACTGAAATTTGCTACAATTGATTCCAGCAAGTGTGAGCAGAGTTTCGCAGCAGTGCATTTAGACACCCCACAAAGCATTTACTTGTGCCAGTTACTAACTTTCTATAGTTTTCTTCATCAAAAGTGGAATAGGCAACCTGTAAAGAAAGGATTAAACATTTAAGATGTTCTAGTTTTGCTTTCTTTGTTTTAATCACTTCTTCAATCTTAAAAACACAAACAAACAAAACAGAAAAAAGAAAAAAGAAAAAGGAGAAAAGAAACTCATGCTGGGAATATGTGCGTGCGTGCCCAAAATCCCAAGAGGTGAATGGAGAAGGGACTTCAGCATGTTCCCATCTTGGGAGTGATTTCTCACTTTCTCTCTCTCTATCTCTGTCTCTTTGGCAAACACACATGCCTTCTAGAAAAAAATAAAATAAAACTCTCTAATTTTTTTTTTCAATGAATAAGTAACTGATTTCAGCCTCTGTTCTTTTCATTTGGACAACTGAAACAATTACATTCTTGTCTCTACTGCCAGCTTTGTTCTCTTCAATACACCTAAACAAGATGTCCAGAAATATCTGTTAAATACCATTTCCAACAGAATTATTCTCTTGCTAAAAACATTCAGTAAAATCCAATGCTACATTACTTAAAATCAATGTTTAAGACTTCAGTTTGGATAGAATGTTTTAACTACTAAGTTCATAGCTACTATATTATAAACTTGTGAAATAAAGATGAATAAATGTATGTTATCCAAGAAGAATCTGAACTGTTTCTGGAGATGCACGTTCATAAGCATATTCAGTATAAATGCTTATTATATTTATACAAAAATACACAATGGGAAGGGCTTCCAGTTTCAGTGTAGACATGCAAAGAACTCATAATTTATCTTTCCTATTCTTAAAACAAGAAATATCTGGAGAAGCTGAAAATGAGTTACTCTTGGGTCTATAAGGAACTGAGGTTGTAGGAAAAACCATCACCATGAAATTTAGAGACACTTACATAGAAATACTGGGTTATTTGAAAAGTCATGATGTATTTTTCTTTTTCTCTCTTTTTTTTTTTTTTTTTGGAGAGGTTTTTGCTATAGGGCGTGAGCGCTCACCAGAAACACAGAGAGAGACAGAGAGCTAGAAAGCAAGAAATCACCCCCCAGAAGGGATGGCCATCTCTTCTCCTCCATTCTCCTCTCAGGATCTTGGGTATACACACACAGGCACCTGGCATGAGGTTTAAACCATCAGGTCCTAAACTTGAATTGCAATCAACTATGTGGGAGTACAGAGACATAACCATTACACCACCTGCTGGTCCCAGAAGTTTATTCTTGTCTCTACTGCCAGCTTTGTTCTCTTCAATACACCTAAACAAGATGTCCAGAAATATCTGTTAAATACCATTTCCAACAGAATTATTCTCTTGCTAAAAACATTCAGTAAAATCCAATGCTACATTACTTAAAATCAATGTTTAAGACTTCAGTTTGGATAGAATGTTTTAACTACTAAGTTCATAGCTACTATATTATAAACTTGTGAAATAAAGATGAATAAATGTATGTTATCCAAGAAGAATCTGAACTGTTTCTGGAGATGCACGTTCATAAGCATATTCAGTATAAATGCTTATTATATTTATACAAAAATACACAATGGGAAGGGCTTCCAGTTTCAGTGTAGACATGCAAAGAACTCATAATTTATCTTTCCTATTCTTAAAACAAGAAATATCTGGAGAAGCTGAAAATGAGTTACTCTTGGGTCTATAAGGAACTGAGGTTGTAGGAAAAACCATCACCATGAAATTTAGAGACACTTACATAGAAATACTGGGTTATTTGAAAAGTCATGATGTATTTTTCTTTTTCTCTCTTTTTTTTTTTTTTTTTTGGAGAGGTTTTTGCTATAGGGCGTGAGCGCTCACCAGAAACACAGAGAGAGACAGAGAGCTAGAAAGCAAGAAATCACCCCCCAGGGGGATGGCCACGTCGCAATCCCTTCTCCATTCTCCTCTCGGGATCTTGGGCACACATGCACATGCACCCAGCGTGAGTTTAAGCCACTGGGTCCAGGATTCAAACCATGGTCAGCTACATGGGGGTTCAGCAATTACACTAATTTCTGGTCCCAATGATGTATTTTTCTATGTAAAATGCAAAACAAAACAAAACAAAAATATCATGATTTTTCTGAAGACCCAATACATAGCTGTTGTGATCTGCTTAGAAGGAAAAGAAGCGGCTGGAACCATAAACTGTTAGGAACACTTAGGTAATCATTTTAACAAATTACCAAAGCTGAATTTGGCCTAAAATGAGAGTGAGAAACTCTAGTAGCCATAGTCTTAGACAAATAAATGTAAGAATGTTCCACACTCCAATTGAGAATTCCTTTTTCAGAATGCCAGTATCTCTCAGTAGGTCAAAGAATAAACTATTCTGTGACTATTCCTCAGCAAGCAAAATAATTAAAAAAGCAAAAGATTGACACAGTGCAACTTGAAACTAGGATGAACCACAAAGACATTATGCTGAGTGAAAAATGTCGATACTAAAGTTTGCACACTATGTGATTCTTTTTCCTTTTTCTGTAAAATTTGTCAGATGGTGCATGCCCTCACCAGAAAGAAAGAGAGAGAGAAAGCGAAAAATCATGCCTTATAGGGGATTATCACACCACAACCCTTCTGCTTCATTTCTCCTCCCCTTTGGGTATTTTGACCATGCACATACATGAACCTGGTATGTTTTCAAGTTGCTAGTCTGGAACTGGAACTGTGAAGTCAGTCATGTGAAATACAACTCTCATAACCATCAGACCTCGGGCTGGTCCATGATTCCATTTTTTATGACATTTTTGAAATGACAAACCATTGCAATGGAGAATAATTCCTGATTATAAGGTGTTTATATAAATGTCTATGTGTGTTAAGATTCATAATGCTGTAAGATATAGAGGAAAAAGAAAGTTAATTTAATTGTTTATTTTTATATATTTGATTTATTAAATTTTAAAATTTGTATTATTATTTTGCCAGAGTATGTGTACACTCACTGTAGAAAGACATAGAGAGACAATGAGAGGGAAGGTGAGAAATCATCCCCCCACCGCTGAGGGAAATGGTCACTGTGCAAGTCCTTCTCCTTCACTCTCCTCCTGGGATTTTGGGCATAAATACTCACACATATGGTGTGATTTTTAATCTGGCAGGTCCAGGACCCAAGTCAGAGTCAACCATGTGGGAGTCTAGCACCTTACCCACCACACCACCTGCCAGCATTAACTGTGTGTATATGTGTGTGTTTTAAATATATGAAAATATTTTTAGATAGTACAGATTGCCTGAATTAGAACAATTGTCATAGTTATGTGGAGAATTAAAAGAGTTTCAGAAAAATATAGAACAAATAGCAGTGATTGATAATTGACAATACGAATAAGAAGAATAAGTCTATGATGACATGAATTCAAGGTTGGAGGACTGGGAATGGAGTTGCCATTAGCTGATATAGGGAACACTGGAAAGGTCATGTCAAGATGAGGAAGTTGAGTTAAATTATGGATGCAGTGAATGCAATGTGAAGACATGTGGTGGGCTACTGATATATGTTATCCCCTTTCATGAAAGCAGGGTTCCAGGTCCATAGAGCTAAGCTGGTATTTTTCTCTGTTCAGTGATTTGGGCAGACTATACTTATCTTAACAAGGCAGATTATTGTAACAAGAGTTATGTGAGGACACATTTAGGGAAGAACTGAGATGGAAAGTTTAGAAAGTAATATAACATGAACTCGATCTGAGAAAGTAAGATGGAGAACACAAATCACATATTCAGACTGATAAATAAAACATGAGATAAAAATGAAAAGGTTCATAACCTAATTGCTGAGCCTTGAAAGGTTGCTTGAGCTTCTCCTGGAAACCAGCCTTAGTTATTATGTTGCCTTGATTAGGATTAGGAAAAGAAGATGATTGGGATATCAAGTCAGGCAAATCATTTGAATACTTATGTCTGAAATTCAGGATGAACAAAGAGTGAACAAATAATAAATATAGTATTAGAAGCAGAACGTAGCAGTTAAAAAGAAGAAAAGAATGACACTGAAGAGGAAAAAATTATGAGAGAACATTGGTTCAAAATGTAAACTTGTGGAGCACCTTCAATTACGACAGAACAACAAACAAACAAAAGCATCCGCAATAGAGACCACAAAGAATAGACGGACTAGAGAAAGAGAAAAAGTGATGAGAGACATAAATCATAAAAGTAATAGCAAATAAAGTGTCAATAAGCAAAAAGTGTGTGCTTGAGTGATGGAGCAAAATCCTTACCTAGAAATAGTTGAGCTGATTGAAGAATAAAACATAACAAGGAGACAACTTTCACCCTCTGAAATGGCAAATAAAGATGAAATAAGTTAATGAGAAGAGTGTCACATTTATGTCTTTTAAGTGGAAGGGTTCTCCATTAATTATGTAAATGAAACAATTTTTAAAAAAAAAGGTACATCATATGCAGAAGGCTGGCTCCACAGTGAGTGCCTATAAAAATGATAAAATCTGATTATTAATGAAAGTAAGCAGAAGAAAATAAAAGGATTATGTTGATCATTAAGTCTCATAGAAGTAGAATTCTTTCCATTATAGACATATAAAATTTAAAAGTCTATTTAGAATAAATTTCTACTAGTCTTTGACCAACAATATTCCTTTTGATATGTTTGTTAGTGTATGGGAGAGACGAATGCTCATTAACAAGATAGGGCTGGACCTGTGCCAAAAGAATGCTACAATACTGACAGAAATGAGCAAGAAATGTATTTCAAGCATAGCAAAACCATACTAATGGAGTATTTATGGTATTTTGGAGGCAACACATGTTGAGACAGCTCAATACAGAAATGTATGCAACTCTTTTTGTCATGCCACTTCAAGAAGTGTTCCAGATGTGATATAATATGCTCATTTATAAATGGTAACTGAGACCTTTAGTTATCTACAGTTTTCTCTCATAACCCTCTAAGACACTAAAATAGTGGTAGCAGTCAAATAGGTAAAGAATGAATGTTAGACTGGTTAACTAAATGAAAAATACGTGTTCATGAATGACAAACAGTTTAGATTGCCTAAAGTAGAAATCTTTTTTTTTTTATATTGAAGTATGTCTTATGACTGTCAAACATTTATAAGACACTAAGTCCTTTTGGCCAATTAGTCTCTTTTCTGAAGCATTCAAAGAAAACATGGAATAGAGAATAGACCATTTTTATTCTTTAAGCTACTATAGATAAACACAGTATTCTGTAAATAGCAAGAGATTCATAATGAGAAACATTTTTCCCTGAGTTATATCATATACAAAGAGATTGTAAGTGTTCCAAGATTTAATATAAGCAAACTGATGTTTAAGCTAGTGAGTCTATTCAAACACTTTTTAATAGAATATGTTATCATTACCAAGTGTTGAAATGTAATATGATTGCATATCAGACTCATAAAATAAGATACAAAGTAACATGTCATTCTGAGGCAATGAATTTGATAAATAAAATTTTGGCTCCATTGTCTAGGATCCATAGCTGTCTTTATTATTCAAGAGATATATTCATATTCCAGCAAGCAGCATACATATTCCAGCAAGCAGCAACTACTGTTATGTTCACCTAACTTTTTCTTACTTAAATATGATAAGTAATAAACTATATTTCTAGCAAAAATAACTATTATTAGGTACTCTCAGTTTTGTATTACTGTGCTTATATTAAAAGCAATAATAGAAACAGAAGTTAAATAATGTGCCATGGAGTCTAAGGTATAGCTTTAAAAAGTAGATAATATAACAGACAATTCATAAAACACAAAATAAAGTGCATAAAATACAAATATGACAATGAAATTATTCATACCTATGTTTACTCAATTTTCAGAATAATGTTAAAATTTAAAAATAAATCGTTTACAGGGATGACAAAATTATCATCAGCATTTTAATCATTATCTACCTAATTTTAAAATGACAGTCTTGGTACAAATAGATCAACATACTCCATTTAGTGCACTCATGTTTTCATACATAGTTCATTGGATTATCCGTTTTATCACAAAAGAACAATCTGGTTGCTGCAATGGTTGTTGTCTAGTAATCATTCTTTTTCTGTGTTGCAAATGACAGCTAAGGCCATTTTCTCACTAGACACTGCTATACTTCATTCATTTGACATGAGAATTAACACTGTTGTAAAATGGTTTAATCAATATAAATATTCTTTATGCTATTCGGATAATGATTTATTGTCTCAAAATATTATTCTGGAGGAAACTTAAAGATATTATCCTTGTTTTCCAGAAATGAAAGCTATGTCTAAAATGATTGTTTTTATGTGAGAGTTTTATATTTGGAATTTTACTTAGTTTTTTTCTTTTTTTTTTTAATTTGTAATTCAATATATTTCAAAAGCATTTACTTGATAAAATGCATATATTGTACTTTAGCAAATATAACGATAGTTATACAATTTTAAAATATTCTATATTTTTTAATCCTGGTTATTGCCAGATAGTATCCTTATTAACTTTAAAAAAATAAAATATAACAGTCAGTAGGTGGCATGAACATTAACACGGCTGAATTCTACATGGTCAATTTTGTGGCTTGACTCCCAGTTCTGAAGCTTCAAAATCACTCTGGGTACATGTGTGCTGGTGCCCCAAATCCCAAGAGGTGGAGGAGGAGTTGAGGTGTGGCCATCCTGCCTGGGGCATGGTTTCTTACTTGCTTTCCTCCACCTCTTTCCAGTGAGTGGATACACCCTCTAACAAACTAACGAACAAAAACAAACAAGCAAGTTTGTTACGTATGTCTTTTTTTTTTTTTTTGGAGAGGTTTTTGCTATAGGGCGCTGGTGCTCGCCAGAAAGACAGAGAGAGACAGAGAGACAGAAAACAAGAAATCACCCCCTGGGGGATGGCCATGCCGCAATCCCTTCTCCTCCATTCTCCTCTTGGGATCTTGGGCAGCAATGTTTTTTCGTATGTCTTTTTTTTTTTTTTTTGGAGAGGTTTTTGCTATAGGGCGCGTGTGCTCGCCAGACAGAGAGAGACAGAGAGATAGAAAGCGAGAAATCACCCCCCAGAGGGGACGGCCACGCCGCAATCCCTTCTCCTCTCAGGCTCTTGGGCATGCACGCACACGCGCCCGGTATGAGTTTAAGCCACCGGGTCTGAGACTCGAACCGCAGTCGATTACGTGGGAGTCCAGCGACACAGCCATTACACTAATTGCTGGTCCCAACATATGTCATATGTTTTTTTTTACTAAAATTCTATTAGAAATGATTTATGGAATACTGTTAAAAACATTCACATTAATTATTCAAATAAAAATTTTAATTTTCAGATGTTGTAGAAACATTAATCAGTAGGTATGCAACAATATGGAACAATAAATCAATCACTGACATATGTGTATTAATAGATTTTTTTCAGGAAAGAAAACTAAACATTTTTTCATAGCTTTTATAGGTACTGGGCTAGGGCTAAGAAGGTACCACTAAGAAATAAACTCAGCGTGATTCTGGTTCTTTTCAAATATATCATTTAATCTAGAGAAGCTCTATTTGATTTTCTCCAATCCATTAGTGTTTGGATAATCTAATTAAAAGAAAAGTTTAAAGGATATATTTTAAATTTATGGCTTAATCCATATTTTTTCTTTCAAAAGTAAGAAATGCCACAGGCAAAAATAGTTCTTTTTGTTTTTCCCAGAAAGGACACAACGAATTTAGTACAATAACTGGATACTCAATTAAGTTACAATGTTTTTGTTTACTTTCACCCAAATTGTCCCTGTCTGTTAGCTATGTTCTCACCATTGACTTTCTCCATGAATTTTGAAGAATAGATTGAGAAGAGAATCATTAGCAAAATAAATCCATCATACACATAGCTAGCTGTGGAAAGCCCTCAAAATCTGGATACGGAAACTGATACAACTTCTGATTATAATTTTTTCATGAAGAATCAGTGACTTTGATTTGTTAAAATATGGCAAGGCTGTAATATCAAAGACTGAGTACAAATGAGACAAACTCTTTTAGAAAAGATTTTGTTTTGTACCATCTTCATGACACTCAAATAAATATTTTATGGGAAAATTCCTGGTTTCATACGCAAAAACATCCTAATCCACAGCTTTCATATTTTAACCTTTTTGTTTACATGTGCACAGGTAAGACTAAGTGATAGGAATGAGTGCAAGTACAGTTATCAACTCCTTTCATCGAACCCATCTGGGTAGGCTGACAGATTGGAATCACTGTTGAAGTTACCTATCTGATAGCTCCATTAGCGATGATAATAAGACTCTGTTGTAATTCGTTCTAAGTCTTCTTATCCTCATGTCTTCAGCTTTCACCACCTGATGACTTCTTACACTCCCTACAATCTCTTTTTCTCTACTGGTATTATTTGTCTTCGAAGTGTCATTATTATCTACTGCCTGTTTTTTGATAAAACTTGCTGAACATAAAGGCAGAAGATTTTGTCTCTTTTATTCAGTATTTCATTTCTATTACCAAGAACAATATGTGCCCTAGAGTAGCATATAAGAACTTAATATGAAATTGTTATGAGGGTGAATAAAGAAAATAAGAAATAATTAATCAATGAAGACCGAAAATGAACAATTGCAACAAAGATGTGTATAGAAATAAACTATCAACTCTCTCCACTATTTCTTCAGGAACTAGTTATCTAACTTTTTAAAAAGCTTTACCAACATTACTCAAAATAATATTTCTTATTAAAATTGGTCCAAACAAAATGGTGTACCACCATGACTGAGCCAAACTGGAAGTCAGGTTGTTGTGTTTTGTTTTTCCTTTTCTTAGACAGCTGTGATCTTCCTGCCTCAGACTTCTGTGTAGCTAGGACTACAGGTATGTCAATGCACCAAGATTTTAGGGTGGACCGCCACATGGGTTCAGTATGCTGGGTAGCAGTGTCAACTAGCACATAACTATTAAGTCTTGAGTAATTGGAAATGAAATCTAGAGGACTATTATGAGCTTTCACCAAAGTATACAAATTAAGTGTTAGCTTGTTTGTTTCATTAATTGCCAAAGAACATGTATACTCACCAGAGAGAGAGGAAAAAGCCACAGTCTCTCCTCCATCTGTTCATCTCATGAGGATTTGGAGCGAACACACACACATGCTCTATGAGTTTTTCCAGCTGCAAAAGTTCAAATACTTTTGAACTGCAGTTGACAATATGGGATCTGGCCCTAACCACTATGCCATGGGGCTATCTTTTAACACTTCCTTTAAATCCAGAGTCTAGGTGACTGATATTACAGGGTACTGAATAAAGATCATGTAAGAGTGGAATTATAGTATAAATTTGTTTTTGTGCAAAATCATTTTGAAACCAATAATTATTTAAGAACATTCAGTTTCCATGAATTTTTAAAAGACGATCCTCTAGTTAATTTAAAATTTACCAAAAAAAAGGTAGTCAGCTTGAATTTCAATTCGGCTGTCAAAAGTTGTCTAGCAATTAATATTCAATGTTCTAAAAGACTAACACTGAAAATTTTAATTTGCTATGTTAATTTTGTGAGATCATGTGCCAGTTTCCCAGTACATTAATTATTTTAAGGTTTTATGATAGGGACTTATGAATCTATATCAGCACTCTAAAATCAGTCAGGTACACTGTTTAATTTCATTGTCTGCTTGAAAACATAACCTCTTTTCTTTTTTCTGAGGAATACCCAAATCCATTTGGATTGTTATAATTAGCTAGCATAACTGATAATGACTTTTTCCCTGGTTATTTTACTAAAATATTTGAATACTAAGTTTCCCTCAGATGTAATCTATTCACTTGAATAAAATGACAGGTCATCTGATTCCATGATTTTGTGTGTATGTATGTGTGTGTATATGTGTGCATATGTGTATGTGTATGTATGTGTGTGTGGTCTTTTAGACAGAGTTTTGCCATGTTGTCATCTTCCTGCCACAGCCTCAGAAAGTTGTGGGATTACAGGAACAAACCACCTTATCACATTCCATTAGACAGTGTCTTGCTATTTTGCCCACACTGGCCTCGAACTATCCTCTTCCCTCAACCTCCTGAGTAACTAGCATTTTGGGTGCTGGCTACCGTGCCCAGCTTTCAGGGTGGGTTGAGAATTGAACCTGGGATACCCATGTGATCTCATCCTGAGAAGCAATAGCATCTGAAATGTGTAATCACTGCTGGGCTGGATGCAACAATTTTTATTTTTAAATTTAACAGATTCATTGTTTTGTTTGCATATAGGCTCAAATTAAACAATATTGCTCTGGGTATTATTAGCTGTACAGTGTAGATAGAGGTCTAAAGCTTGACAGCGTGAAAGGGTTAAATTACATAAATTACTCATTTTGTGCTGATTTTAAGTTCACAAAACACCTTTTGCTTTCCACAGTCATCTGTCCACACAAAAACAATACACTCTTCATGCAAGGAGGGCATTTTTGATCCTTGAGAAAGTTACATTTTTTTTTTGCTAGTTAATAGATCAGCACACCAGTTTTATATATTTGACCTTAAAACACAGATTCACTTCTCAGTCTGGAGGTGAGCCTGATCACAGTAAGTGCATTATGATAATAACGTATGAGGTGTGTTAGGAAACGCCTACTTTAAATATTTCTCACTCGTCTACATTATATCTGGCAAAGACAATCTACAAATTAGAAATTGCAATAATGCGTTTGCTACCATCGCCTAATCTGTGTAGTTTTCATTCTATCTTTCTCTCTTTCTCCCTTTTCTTTCTCTCCCCTTTCCAACATAAACAATTGGTTAACACATATTTTGAATGCTATGTGTATTAAATTCTATATTCTTATAGTACAATAGCCTAGACAAAAGAAAATGTTATTAAGAAACTCATAAGGGAACGAAAATATCTTTACAATTCTGTAGTATATTTTACAATTTAGTGAAAAAAGGAATCCACAAAAAGTGGACCCATAGAGTTCAGACCTGTGCTGTTCAAGGGTCATCACTAGATAATCAGTGTACGTCTATCTAGAGATAGTATCTGTGTATAATCATATCATATAATATAGGGAGAGCTATTTATTTATTTAGCTATTTCTTTTTTAAATTAGATCTGTGAAGTTGTCAGTATAGACCTGAGGCTCCACCCACAGACAATATGGTAGCAGTCAGAGCAGTTAAATGCCGTCTCTAATATGTGAAACCATGGTCAATAACACATCTTCTGATTCCTTGTCCATTACTGCCCCCATTTAAAAAACTGTAACTATAATGATAAAGAAATCATAATGACCACATTCTCATGGGTCGATAATCAGTATTAAAAACTCTCTGAATACAAAATTACAACCTCCCACAGTGGTTCTAACGGAAGTCTTGGTTATAGAGTCAATGCACTCCCTCTGAGCAAACGGCCGTTATGGGCAGGATGTGATTTTGTTGGGGAAGAGTGACTGTAAAAGCACCTGCCCATCTTTACTTTCAGCCATCATTTTACAACATAAATATAATGAGATCCAATGACCTCTCCAGGTATTTAAACCTTAGATAGCCATTATTATAAATTTCTAACAGTGTACTTGAGGCTGTGGCTGCTTAAGTCATCCTTCTTTTATGTAATTAACTGAAGAACTTAGGGAATAAGATCATTGGGATCTTAATTTTTCCTAACATACTACATGGAAAAAAAAAATAAGCTATTCTAGGCTAGCCTCTGTTGTAGTAATGGTCAAAGGAGCTAGTTTTCATGTGGTCTACCCTCCGTCAAGTCCTGCCACCAGTGGTTTGTGCACACATGTCCAAAATTCCGTCAGGATGCAGAAGTGGAGAAAAAAGAATGGCCATGAGATCACATTGAATTCCATTGTGTGAGGGTGTTTTATCCCTCCCTTTGCTCTGTCTCTCTCTTTCTGGTGAGTGAATGTACCCTCTGTTTATATAAAATATATGCTGAACTCTTCCTGAATAAATTATTTTCACTAATATCGCTCCACCTCCATCCTCTCCCCATAGAAATGGAGCTGCCTGTGAAGAAGATCTTGAATTCTCTTGCTCAATCTGTAATATACTTAAATCAGAGGAGAATTTCATATTTCACAGACAGCAAAGATTTATTCTACATTTGAAAATAAGGCTTTCGAAGGTAACAAATGGGTAAAATGCTGAACTCCCACAAGGCTGACCATGGTTTAAGTCCAAGACCTGGTGGCTTGAAAATCATGCTGGGGTCATGCCTGTGTGTATGCCCGAATTCTAAAGAGGAAAATGGAGAAGGGATTGTGACATTACCATACCCCTTGGTGGGTAATTTCTCACTTTCCCTCTCATTGTCTCTGGTGAGGGCATGTGCACTATGGCAAAAATCTTAAAAGGAAGAAAGAAAGAAAAGAAAAGAAAAAAAATGAAGGACAGAAAAGAAAGCTTTTATTACTTCAGTTTCATCATTTGTAAAATAAGCAGGCTAGATGTCTAGCATTTAAGCTCCCTCAATTCCAAACAGTTTATCAGATTTATTTTGGTTCTCAATGAGGATTACATGGTATTTCCTCATAACAAGTATCATAAGCCCTTGATGAAATGAGTTTTTTATTTATTTTGGAAAATTTTCAGAAACCACTCAACCTATTTTAACAGAAAGCATTAAACAGAGGAAACCCATTACACAGTCAATAAGAGAGGCAAACAAGGGTCTAAGAGATCACCTAGAGGCCAGTAGCAACAGAACCTCTAGCACCCCTAGTACAGAAAGGGCAACTGAAGGACTACTGCGATAGACCCCTGGCCATCTGGGATTGGCTGCAATCCAGCCAGCTCAGCTGTGTTAGAGATAAGGCTGAAGTGGTAGCAAGAGTGAAGCCAAGGCAGAGGACAAACTATTGCCAGAGTTGCTTTCAAAGTAGTTTAAAAACTTAGAGGTTGGAAGGTGGGGATTGGGTGGTATCTTGCAGGCATTGTCCATGTAGCTTCCCTCAATTAGACAAAGGAAGTCTTTGGGTAAAGTCCAACAGGCAATTCCTTACACAGAGGAAGCATGAATGAATACTCTAAAGAAGCTTAAGGGAGGTAGAAAAGATTACTGGAGGTAAGGTGTTCCTGTAAGTTACATAAAGAATATGCTTCAAGAAGGAGAATATTGATGAATAGAACCAAAGCTTCTGAAATTATTCTTCTCTTCCAGATACCTGTCCCAGGTACCTGTTTTGACTTCACAGGTGTGAATATTAAATCTACCTGGCTTGCCATTTTTTCCTAGGCTGATAACATGAATCTATTATATATCCTTTTTGAGCTGCGATTTTCTCTATCAACTATTTTGAAAGACCAAGATCTGTGTGTATTTACCTTCACTTTGGAATTCTGTTCTGTTCCTCATAAATTGTTGAATATTCTCTGTAAAATATCAAATCTCCTTTACTATTTCATTTTTCTCACTACCTCCATTAATAAGTTATTTATATATATGTCTATGTACTCATATCTGTTACTAACTTTACTTTATTACCTGGATAGTTATGACAAAATTCTCATTGGATATACTGTTTTCACATTATTTATCTTCAAACTACATTGACTGCAGGGATATTTTCCAAAAGCCAAATATTGATTAACAAATTGAAATGTTCAAAAGAGTTCAATAATTCATGATTACCATTGATAAAAAAATGTGACATCAAATATTCCAAAGTATGCCATCAAATTTATTTATTATTATGGTACTTCAATAATATTTGAGTGACTGTATGTCCCTAAAACTATGTATGGCCTGGGACAAGCAGATAGCATAATGGTTACATCTCTGGACTCTCACATAGTCGAATGCAGTTCAAGTCCTGGACCCAGCAGCTTAAAAAACTCACACTGAGTATATGTGCGTGCGCACCCAAAATCCCAAGAGGGGAATGGAGAAGAAGGGTTTGTAACATGGCCATCCCCTCTGAGGATTGATTTCTCTCTTACTTTCTGTGTGCACACCTGACCTATAGCAAAAAACTGTCTTAAAAAAAAAAGAAAAAAGAAAAAGAACTAAAGAACTATGTATGTCCCTAAACTCAAAATATTTCAAAACTTAAGAATCCCATTGTATCACGCAAAGGATTAAAATTTTACTACCACCCTTATCATTTCCTTTTCTTCTATCAAAAGGAGTAATCTTTTCCTACACTTTGATTTTATAACCCTTTGATTCATTTTAATATAATTTTTCTATTATTTCTTATATAATAATAATTTGTATAAAATATCTTACTTATCCTATTAGTAAGAAAGCCTCTGTAAAGTACAGACTATGCACTTTCTTTACCTAAATCCACTATTATGGCCATCAAATACCTTATATTTCATAGGCACTTCGTATATGTCTGTGTATGTTAAATATACTTTCATTAAATCTTTAAGATACTTCTTCCTTTTTGCTTAATATAAGAAAATAGCACTATGCATGGAACACTTAGAAGAAAATGCAGATATTTTAGTAAATTGAATCAAATTTTACTGTGAAAATGTATAGTTCCGAGGATGCGTTTATCTTTATTTCTTAACTGACTAGTACTTTTAAATTAGTCTAAAATTTTTGGCTTCAAATTTTCTGCCAAGTATTTAATAGTCTATAAACAAGTAGCTGTATTAACTATAGATAATTCCACACAAGTGTGATTACAAATAAGTTAATGTATTAGGGTGTCAAAAAATAATGACACTTTTTGCCTAGAAAAACAGAAAAAAATACAACATGACTTTTCTAACAACCTAGCCTTTACTTATATAAAGAGGTTACTATATACTAATGATAAATAATCACTTTCTAATAAGTATTTTATGCACTTCCTAAATTTTCTGAAATAGATGATGTGACTATGTCTTAAATTTAAAAATACTTAAACAATTACAATTTTTTAGATCTTGTTGATAATCCACCACAATTTCTTTTGTAACTTAAAACTGTTACAGAAACACTATTTATAGACCACATAATTGTGGTCTACGGAATCTGGAGAGGTGCTATCACAATACCCTTCCTTTGATGAACTTGTATATAAGGAGAAGATCAATGTCATTTTATCTTCACACATCACTTGATGCATAAAAGTGGGTTGAATCTTTTTGGGGGGGATTAAACATTGTGTTACAACCAAATTTTGTAGAAAAGAGATTTTGTGAAACTGTATTAGTAAACACTAGCAAAAAAGTTATTGTTTCCCTATGGCATAAATGCCTTAGAAATTATGTCTTAGACTATAAAAACATGAAAAACAAATTCTAGAGAAATTATGAGATAGGTGTAACAACAATATTACCTTTGGGACCACCAGGTGGCATAGTTTTTAAGGTGTTGGATTCCCCTATGTTCGACTAAAGTTCAAGTCCCGGACCTGGCAAATTGGAACTCATGCTGGGTGCATGTGTGTGCATGCTCAAAATCCTGAGAAGAAACTGGAAAAGAAGGGATTACGGCATGGCTATTCTCTTGGGGGGTGATTTCTCACGTTTGGTCTCTCCATCAAGTACATGTGCCCTATAGAAAAAAATCTCAAAAAAAGAAATGCAAACAATATTACCCTATTTGAGAATTTCAGAGATATCTTTCTACCTTTTCTTCCTCATAAACTGCTAGTCTTTATACCTAGCTGTGATGACAAGAATGTCAAGGGCACTCCAGTTTACTTGTGTATCTGATCTGGCTGATTTGTTACCTGAGGTTCCTCTCATTCAGTGTACACATGTAGCCCATACTCATTCACTATGGCCACTACTACAAGAATATAAACAATTGCTGCTCTAGAAGTAGCTTCGTTGCCTCACAGACTGAATGATTCATGGACCCTGAAGAAATCATCACATTTGAGATGACCATATGACAGCAGAATATGCCTGCTCTTGCCATTTTCCAGAGTTGATGCCAATGGGTATAAATCTTTATTTTATTTCAGCATTGATCTCCAGCATATTTTTCTTTCTGCCTGAACGTGGTCTGCCTTAATTCTCCACACAGACTTTACTGTCGATTCTCTTGTAGCCTTGGACTCAACACAGCTGAATTGTCCCCAGTCTGTCTTCAGTACTGATACATTGTATGGTATTGTACCTGTCCCGAGACAGACTACTTACTTTTCTATACCTATGATTTATTTTTTTATGATTTCATAGTTTTAGAATTACTTTAATCTTTACCAAATACTGCCAAGATGTCATAAAAGTAATACATGCCCAGTAGCAAAATCTCACTAATACAGATTCATAAATTAGTAATTGAAGATAGCAATAACAATAGGTTAGCTTATTTTACATTTATATATGTGTGTTTGTATTGTTGAAAATCCCTAGCAGAGTGGAAATTCTTTCTCCATTCAGGAGAAAAAAGCATTCTAGAAGTTACTGAAATACACTTGTATAAGCTGATATGCTTAATAGAAGTAGGCTGTTTGGTCACTGAAATACATATTCAAAGAATTTGTTATACAGTGCTATTAATATTATACATATGATTAAAGTAAATCATTCTCCATTAAAATGTTAGCTATTTGTTTCACAGGATTCATCCTTACAGCTATATTCTAAATGAATTGCCAAAGGTATTAACATCTTTCTTTTTTTTAGAATTATCATATTTAATTTTATTAATTGCCATTATTTTGTTTTACTTTTTTTAAAGTTGACTGGAGAGAGACAGAAAGAGAGAGGGAAAGTGAGAAAGCAAGCTGCTTGGTCTGGGACTTGAACTATGATCAGCCATTTGAGAATCCACCTGCCTTAACCACTTTATCACTTGAAGGCCCCAGCACTAACTTATTACTAATTGTATTTGACATAAAGGACTAAATTATTTTTAAAATTTAAAGATTTTCACTATAGGGTACATACACTTTCTGGTGAGAGGGAAAGTGAGAAATCACTCCTCAGGGGGCATGGCCATGCTGCAATCTCTTCTCTTCCATTCTTGTCCTGGGAATTTGGGCACACATATGCATGTACCTGGCATGAGTTTCAAGCTGCTGGGTCCAGGACTCGAACCACAGTATGTCATGTGGGAGTTCAGTGCCTTAACTACCACTCCACCTACTGGTCACAGTAATTAAATAATTTTAGTGTAGGTAAGATAAGTTATGGAGAAAATAAAAAAATGATTATTAGATTATGGAGAAATCATCACTGAAGATGGCACAATGAAAATAAAAATTATTCCTTTGAAACTTAACTGAGGCCGGCAGATGGCATTTGTGTCCCACATGACTAACTACACGATCTAGTCCTGGACCTGGTAGGCTGAAAACACACAGGGGTTGTGTGCATGCATGCCAAGAATCCTGAGAGAATGAAGGAGAAGGACTTGCAGTGCAGCCTTCTCTCCTGAGTGATGATTTCTCATTTTCTCTTTCTTTCTCTGTCTCGGTCTCTCTCTAGGGAGTATATACATCTTATATTAAAAAAAAAAATCTTAAAAAGTTTTCAATCGGGAACCAGCAGTTAGCGTAATGGCTATGTCGCTGGACTCCCACGTAGTCGATCGCGGTTCGTGTCCCGGACCCGGTGGCTTGAAACTCACGCCGGGCGCGTGTGCGTGCGTGTCCAGGATCCCGAGAGGAGAATGGAGGAGAAGGCATTGCGGCGTGACTATCCCTGGGGGGTGATTTCTCGCTTTCTGTCTCTATGTCTCTCTCTGTCTGTCTGGCGAGTGCACGAGCCCGACAGTGAAAATCTCTCAAAAAAAAAAAAAATTTTCAATCAGCATTAAATGAGAATCTTCCAAATATCAGGTACTCAATCAATACACAAATACACAAAGATAAACAATCATATTTTGTATTCTAAGGAATGTATAGCTGGGAGTAAGGCAAAGGCCATAATCTGAAAGCATCAATTTGTGAAGCAAGATCAGTAAGTTTTTGAAAACCTTAGGAGAAGAAAATAATCTTGCAATAGAAAGTTATATCTGTATCAGATTTTATTCTGTGTTCATGGTGTAAAAGAGTGAAGCAATGCAAAAATAAGTGCTTTAAAGGCTGGACAGGGACCAGCAGTTAGCATAATGGCTATGTTGCTGGACTCCCATGTAGTTGACTGTGGTTTGAGTCCTGGACCTGGTGACTTAAACTCGCACCAGGGACATATACATGCGTGCCCAAGATCCCAAGAGAAGAATAGAGGAGAAGGGATTTTGGCATGGCCATCCCCCCTGGGGGGTGATTTCTTGCTTTCTGTCTTTCTGTCTCTCTGTGTTTTTCTGGCGAGCACACGCGCCGTATAGCAAAAAATTCTCTCCAAAAAAATAAAGAAGGCTGGACAGTGGTAGAGCACTAAAATGTCATCTTCTGTGACATGACCCACATGGGAAGATTGCTAGTTTGCAGCCTAAGACCCCCTAGAGTACAGCAGGCACGTACATGCCTATGATCTAGGCTGGTTGAAACTAGGAGTGAATCTCACTGTCAAGCCCTTGTTGAGGGTGCTTCATCTCCCACTTTATTTCTCTCAACTATGAAATAAATAAATGAACTTAAAAAAAAAAAGGAGTTGAATGAATAAAAGTTTGGGGGTACCAAGCAGGATTGTGCATAGAGTACTCAAAGAATTTTGTAATTCTGAGTCTAAAGTATGAGATATAGATGGGTTGAAGAAACTGAAGGCAGACCAGTGTAAATATGATGTAGACAAAAGAAAGTTGTTGAAAAGTAGAGGAACTGAGTGACCTTGCTATGCTTTTTCCAAAATTTGGAATCTAAAAATGTCCCTTCTGGTAGGAAGTTTATAGTCATAAATTTATTGAAATTGTGTAACCACAAGAAAGACTCCTAATCTCTATATAGCTTTTTAATTAGCTTCTATATGTTATTCCTTCAGAAGAATGAATACCGGTGTTAAATAAGTTCAATGAGAATGATGACTGTTCTCCTTGTAAATTTCTCTTTACAAATTCTCAGATTGCCAGAGGTAATTTTTTTTTCTTCTACAACGCGTTCTCTGGAACATACAGTTCATTTTACCATTGCTTTCAGTATAATGGATTTCTGCACCATGAACTTTACTACAATCAGTTGGAATACCTAGATATGCTCTCATATGTACCAACCTGAATGAGAAATTTTATAATAGGTTATATCCTTAATTTATAAAGTTAAAAATATTTCCAACTATTTGAAGAATCCAACATCATTATTGAATCTAAATGTAAGATAAAGGAACACATTTAATAAGACATATCTTGATCCCAGCCAAGGCAGTCCATCTTTAGCATAATGTTCTGCAAAGCTGCAATTCATATGCAAGTCAGGGTTTGGCTCCCAGCACATCTGTACATGTCAGGTACACAAGCAAGCCCCTGACCCTAGCTAACTAAGAAAGACATGAGGGGTATCATGGCATGAAATCCTGATGAGAATGCTTCCCTCTTTCTCTCTCTCTCTCAAATGAAACTGTTATGTTATTGTTGGTTTTAAATGAGCATGCTAAGGTCTAAATAAGTGTATGGAACTTATCTAATTCTAACTGTATGGAACAATGCAACAGCTGAATCCGGCATTACATATATTCTGTACATGTGGACATGCCTATTCCAAATCCTGACAGGGTAGAAAAATGGAGGAGGAGGGTTACAGTATGGCCATGCCTCATTGAGGAGTACTTACTCCCTCTCCCTCTCCCTCTGTCTCTCTGACTCTGTCTCTGGTAAGTGCATGTACATTTTGGCCAAAAAAAGAAAAAAAAAACTACAAATATTTAAGTAGATGGTAAAGACACTGATGACTATAGTGCCAAAAAATTACAAAAACATGGTTATCGTTGCCACTTAACATCCATTTTTATAAATTATATAACCACATATACCTTGTGTTTTTATTGTTCCTATGTTGCCTTTTTGCATAGAACAAAATATCTGTATTTGCACATTCACTCAGCTTTATTTGGAATTTGCACTTGGTAAGAATGACTTAATTGAGAAAATGATTCTGTATAAATTTATTGTACATTTATTTATACATATTGAGAATTAGATGTTTAGAGACAAATATTTATTTACCACAGTGTTCATTGTCTTACTTGAGCATTGAGATCTTCTTAGATATTATTTTGAGAAGCTTCTTGTCCCATTGAATGATTAAACTGCAGTTTACTTTGCTTTATAATACATTCTGATCCCTAGAGTACAGCTTCCTAATGCCTATGATTAGAAAACATTTCCTGGATGCACTTTATATCCATTATGTATAGATCACAATGGATTTTCAATAAAGAAGGATAAGTCAAACATTAAACTTATGCATGATGAATATAAAACAGCTGTGCTTATTCTAACTACAAACCATCATCATCTGTCAAATGTGAATGACAGGCCAGTATAAATTCCATGTGTAGTATAATTGAACTACTATAGCTCTGTGTTCAAGATTTCTGAGGGTCGGGTTTTTGTACCTTGTATATACCTTGTATATATAAATCTGCTCACATTAAATCCAGATTTTTTTTTCTGTTTTACAATTTGTTACTTACATATGTTTAGTGATTATCGATGACAAAAATGTGATCATCAATCTAAATGCAGTTGGAAATCTATATATTATGTACACATGAAATCTTAGCCATGTATGCAATAATATTTTACTGTGATCTTGATTTATGAAAAGATCATTTTATTCAACAGATTCTATGGCTTTTGAGAATTATCCCTAGACAATATATTGTTATCAAACAGAATGTTTTAAATTCTCTATAATGCTACTGGAATTATAGCTCATGTTTTTATAAATATATAGCTGGAGAGTAAAATGATTCGCCTATTCAAAACTAACAAGTGAATGGCAGATTTTAAATCAAGGTCTATAGATTTCTAAACTCTGTTGTATCTTTCCCATTAACCTGTCTCTCAGGACTAAAATTCATTCACATCAGCATTAAGCTATTTTTAAGCAAAGTAAGGATTATGAAAAATTTGCCAACACTAATGCTTTGGACATATTTAAATAATTGTTCCTCTGGAATCTTGGTTGGATTTTTCTCCTATAAACTCAAAGATCTATTCTCCTTGGCTGTGAGAGATTTTATCACAAAACAATCAGTAAAGACATCTTGATGTGCCATCTGGAATTAAAGAGGATGGAAGGGAAAAATGAGAAAAGGTTAAAAAACAACCAAATCGATGCAAGGTAGAAAAAAAAATTGCTTGAGGTGGAATGTTATTGAATAAAGACATACATAGTGTAGATAATGTCAATGCAAGTTATTGCTTTTTGTACAATGTGTGCAATAGTAGAAAAGTCGCATACATAGAGTAAATGTAAGTTAAAATGAGACAAATTCTACACAAGGGTGGCTTTCAGTCATTCTAGATTAATCTATACTTTAGACTAGCTTCCTAAGTAGTACAGAACAATTAGGATTTCATCTTGTCTGTGTAATAGGTCTCATCTTTTGCAGAAGTGAAAGTCAAGTTAATTAATTATAATCAGTTCATACATTTTTTGCATATTAATCTATTAGCTGGTAAATGTAAAATTTTAGCAAATTATTCCTTAATATAATGTCGGTGTCATTATATTAAAAAGTCCTTTTTTCTATATTGCAAATATATCACAATGTGGGAGTAGCATTTTTAAATTTTTGCTTTTATCATTCAGGGTTTATCCAGGAATTCTTATGAGTTATCTAGTTTTACTTTTTTAACTTTTTCTTCACAGTTAGTTGTCGGGCATCTCCACACAGTATGTTTTTTCAAGAGTATCCAATATCTCACCATCAAATCAAGGACATTACGCCACACGTGTTTTCTTTAGGAGAACTCTATATTCTTCTGTCTGTCAAGTAGTTCCTCCCTAAACCGTGATTTAAAATATTTTCTTAAAAAAGTTTATTTATTTATTTACTAGAGAGAGTGAGAGAGGAAGAGAGAAAGGATAAACTTCCAAAGGTCTTGATGCTACACTCTAAGTCGGGCCTAGCCAGCCCTGGATCATGGGCACACTTGTGCCCAGAATGGTCAAAAAGGTTTCTGGAAGTGAACTCTGCAACTTCCTGTGTGGGTCAACCTCAGAATATTGCTTTTACCACTCTCTTACCATTCATCCCTAGGGGACCTAATTTTGCTGCTTCAATCTTCACAATGTCTTCAAAAAGTAGTATTATTGTCTTCATTAAGATAAAGGAACAGGGACCAGCAGTTAGCGTAATGGCTGTGTCGCTGAACTCCCATGTAGTCGACTGTGGTTCGAGTCCCAGACTCAGTGGCTTAAACTCACGCTGGGTGTGTGTGTGTGTGTGTGTGTGTGTGTGTGCCCAAGATCTTGAGAGGAGAATGGAGAAGGGGTTGCAGCGTGGTCATCTCCACCGGGGGGGGTGATTTCTCGTTTTCTGTCTCTCTGTCTCTCTTTGTCTTTCTGGCTAGTGCATGTGCCCTATAGAAAAAACCTCTACCAAAAAAAAAAGATAAAGAAACAAAGCTCAGGAGTATTAATGATCATTTCAATATCACATAAATATAATTGATAATACAGTGATTTGAATCCAGGTTGATCTGGCATCAAGGCTCCCGTGTATTTTTTTACTTTATACTCTTTTGGTAGTTATTACATATAATTAATGTAAATGTGTGCAAATGGTATGTGAATTCAAAATTAAATTATTGCCAATTATTTATTAGATAAGCCATGTGTATGCAGTACTCAGAATATATTCTAAAAGTTATTAATGGAGAGTTGATTATTAGGTCTTGTTGAGTTTGTAGTATTTGCAAGCATAGGGGCTGTCAGGTGGTGTGGTAGTTGAGTGCGCTGGATTCCCACATGGCCAATGGCAGTTCAAGTCCCAGACCTGGTGGCTTGTTTTCTCACTTCCCTTTCTCTCTCTCTCTCTCTATGTCTCTCTGGTCAAATTAAGAAAATAATAACAATTAATGGAACTAACTAAATAAATATTTTTTTAAAAAGATTTGCAAGTGTATATAACACAAAGAACCATAGAATTCTATGAACATAATTTTGAAATAAAAAATAGTCTATGAGTTCTCTGAATAAGTGGATACATACTGTTTCAATATGTTTTTCCTTAAAAGTAATTATATTTATAAAACTGAAATGTACAAGGGTGATAGACACTGAACTTTTGGGGATTATGTAATGGATTGCTTTAGAAATCTATATTCTAGTTATGAAAACATACTATACGGAGCAGGAAAATTATCTTATTCTCTGTGGTCCAAGTATTAGATAAGATTTCTCCAAGTTGCTAGTCTCTTTGAAATTTACTATCTGATAAATTTCTCTCTCATCTCCCTGTATTAACCTGCAGGGCTAGAAGAGTTTTATAGCCTTCAAATGTTCAATTCCCATAGAATGGTTTTCCAATACAAAAAAGAAAGCACGAATACTGCTAATAATCCTCATCTGCACTTATTTACCAGATCACAAGCTGAATCATACACTCACCAATAAAGATACTTTGATTTTTGTTAAATTTTAAAAATTTTATTCATTTTTATTATTATTTTTACCTTGACTAGGGAGAGACACACAGACAGAGAGAAAGGGAAAGTGAGAAAGCAATCCTCCTGGTCTGGAACTCAAACCATAGTCCGACATATGGTAGTCCGGCGCCTCAACCACTGCGCCATCTGCTAGCTCCCAAGACACAGTTAATTATTAACAGATAGCTAGGAACCATTTATTGGTGTGCAATCTTCAATGCTCCCACAAATACATCATATTTTAAATGTTAAGGGTTGATAAATTACAAATATACAAACATTTAAAACTACTTTTTATTCTCAGTATATTTGTTACAGCACCAACTGTCAATATTCTGTAAATGTTTTCAGAGATAGAAGAAAAGATAATGACTTATCTACACTCAGTCTCTATGGTAGAAACTGAAATACTGGAGGTCATCAAAACACTGAAAATTGTTATAGACACTGGGGACAAAGTGGAAGGATAGTGGAAGAGGGGACAATGCAGGAAGGGAAATTTGGGAAAAAATGGAGAAGTAAGACATTTGTGGGACCCAGATATGGTTTGTGGCCTTTTGGTGATGGCGTGTATAGTATTCTCAACTCACCTGCTGTGTGGCATATATCATGTTGGGTAAAATCTCTTTACAAATTAAACAATGTATAACAATTGAATGTATAAATAATAATTAAAAAAATTAAAAATAAAAGAAATCCTAAAAGCCATCTATTTTTATTCTAATTACCATGAAGAGCAGCACAGAGAGATAGCACCAGTTAATAACAGAGCTCAACCACATAGAGTTAAGTTGGTGGCTTAATTAATAAAATTCAGACTAGTGCTTCTTTGTGACCTACATCCCCTTCTACTATAACTTGATGGGTCTTTCATTTTTCTTGCTGAAAATAGATACCTTTGGTCCTTTGTGTACCCCCACCATAGCTTGTCTTGAATGAAAATGTATTTCCATCAAAGTCCTAACTCGACAGACACTTAACATTTGAGAGCACTTTCCTCAATGGAATAATTTTGTACTTTTTCTGTCCATAATTACTTTTATTTATTTATTATATGTACCATTCTTTATTTAATCCTCAATCTTTTAAAAATAATTATTTTATTTAACTTTATCTATTTATTACTTATTTATTTTAATTTGACCATAGAGGGACAGATGGAGAGAGCGAGAGTGAAAGCAAGCCAGCAGGTCAGGGATTCGTACCACAGTCGGTCATGTAGGAGTCTTGTGCCCTTAACCACGACATCACCTGCCAGCTCCAAATCCTCAATTTTTCATGTATATTTTACACAGCTGTATTAAGTTATAGTCTACATACCAAATAAATTATCTATTTAAAGTACACAAATCAATGATTTTCAGTATTTTTTCCTGATAGTACTTTGGACATATCCTGTAAATGGAATAATGAAAGATGTGATTTTTTTTTTATGATGAATTTGTCTTTGCACAGAGTGTTTTTAAAATGTATTCATGTTATAGTATGCATCAATACTTCATTTCTCTTTAATGCCAAATAGTATTTCTTTGAATGAATATATTACATTTTATTTGTTTATAAATCAGACAATGAAGATTTGGATTGATTCCACTTTTGGTTATTATGAATAATGCTGCTATCAACATTCATATGAAAGCTTTCATATGTATGGTCTTATGTTTTCATTTATATTAAATATTTCACTTATATTAAATATATAAATAGGAGGTGATTGGTGATACATATGGAAACTATATTATTAAACTTTGGAAGATCCATTAGACTGTTTCCAAAATGGCACACCATTTTACATTTCCAACAGTTTATGAGTGTTCTTATTTCTCCACATCCTTGTGAACACTTTCCTGCCTTATTGATTATACATTTGTAGTGGTGTGACCTGGTATCTCATTGTGTTTTTTCTTTGCATTTTTAAATCATTTTTTATGTGCTTTACAGGGTTATCTATTCATATTATTTGCCCAATTTTAGACTAATTAATATATATAATATTGAATTGCATTTTTTATGCATTAGATATAGTGGTCTTGGGACCAGCAGTTAGTGTAATGGCTATGTCGCTGGACTCCCATGTAGTCGATCATAGTTCAAGTCCTGGACTCGGTGTCTTAAAGTCATGCTGGACGCGTGTGTGTGCGTGCCCAAGATCCTGAGAGGAGAAAGGAGGAGAAGGAATATCAGCGTGGCCGTTCCCCCTGGGGGGTGATTTCTCACTTTCTGTCTCTCTGTCTCTCTCTATCTTTCTGGCGAGCACACACACCCTATAGCAAAAACCTATCAAAAAAATATATAGTGGTCTTGTTAGATGTAAATTTGCAAATATCTTCTCCCATTTATGTTTTTTAATGTACTCCAATTTACAAAGATTTACTCCAATATTTTCTTTTAAGAATTTTATAAACATCTACTCTGTGCTTATATATGGCTACCCTACTTTATGCCAATATCATGCTAACTAGAATATTGTAACTTTGTTGTAAATTTAGAAATTAGAAAGTGTTAGTCTCTTGATTTCGTGTTGTCTTTTTAATACTGATTTGGCTAGTCTGCATCTATTACATTTCCTTATGAATTTGGGAATCAACTTCTCAGTATTTTTATAGACTACATTGAATCTATTATCACATTGGGAAGTATTGCCATCTTAACAATGTGAAGTCCTCCAATCCTTGAATATGGAGTGTCTTCCCATTTATTTAGATCTTATTTCAATGTTGTAGTTTTCAATTTACAAAGTTTGCACTTACTTGCTAATTTTTTTCCTTTTTTTTTAACTTTCAGTTAATTTGTATATTTAAATCTAAAGTTTCTGCTAAAAACAGAATATATTGGGTGGTTGGAAAAATCATGATGTGTTTTTCTATGCAAAAACATTATTTTGCAATAAATCGTTTAATCCATTTATATTTATTGTTATTACCAAAATCCTTTGATTATTTTTACCCTATTAATTTTTTGTTTTCCATACATCTCAGATTATTTTTCTTCTTTTTCACTGGTCCCCACCTATCTTGAATTTATTTTTTCTTACACTTCAATCATGTATATTGTAAAAGAAAGACTACTAGATGAAATTTTACACCCGTTAAACAGGAACACTCCATGTCTCCCATCACAGACCCTGGCAACCACTATTCTGTTCTCTTATATTCTGTGAATTTGACTATTTGGGGTACCTCATATAAAAACAAATAAGGGCCAGACCATAGTGTAGGGGTTAAATGTAGTATATGAGGAGTAGATTCACATGGTCATCCTCAGTTTGAATTCTGCCCCTGGTAGTTTGTCAAACATGCCACACACATATGTATGTGTACTCAAATTCCTAAGAGAAAGGAAAAATGGAGGAAAAAGGATTGCAGCATGACCATGCCCAGCTGGGTGATGGCAGTGGACCTTTTCTCTCTCTTCAGAGCACCCATGCTCTTTAATAATTAAAGGAAACAATATTAGGGCCAGGAGGTGGAGCAGTGGATGAGGCACTGGATTTCCTTTTTTTTTTTGGAGAGATTTTCACCATAGGGCGCCTGTGCTCGCCAGACAGACAGAGAGAGACATAGAGACAGAAAGCGAGAAATTACCCCCCAGGGGGGATGATCACGCCGCAATCCCTTCTCTTCCATTCTCCTCTTGGGATCTTGGGCACACATGCACATGCTCCTGGCGTGAGTTTTAAGCTACCGGGTCCGGGACGCAAACCGTGGTCGACTACATGGGAGTCCAGCGACATAGCCATTACACTAACTGCTGGTTCCCAGTCACTGGATTTCTTATGGCTGGTCTCAGACCTGGAAGCTTGAAAATCACAGTGTGTGTGTGTGTGTGTGTGTGTATGTGTGTGTGTGTGTGTGTGTGTGCCAAAATCCCAAGAGGATAATGGTGGAGAAAAGATCTTGGCATGGCCATTCCCCTGGAAGGTGATTTCTCACTTTCCCTCTCTCCAACAAATTGCACATGCTCTATGGCAAAAACTTTAAAAAAAAAATCATAAGCTATATAGAGAAGATTTCAAAATTGCTGTGTAAAATTGGAATATAAAATATTTACTGCTAAATAAAGCAAGTCAGACTATGAAAGTGAGGCATTGTGTGTTTCTACTTATTACATACTGAATCTCTGCACTCTATGGTAGAAACATAACAATTGGAAGGTGTAAAAGCACTGAGAACAATTGTAGGTACTAGAGATAGTGTGGGAAGAAGGTGCAAAATGGGGAAGGGTGAGAGGAAGGAGAAAAAGAAATGAAGGGGATAAAGAAAAAAGCAAAATATTTAAGGGCCACAGAAACGGAAAATTATCTTGATGATAACATGTGTGATGATGTCTGACTGGACTGATAAACAGTGTATGCATGCTGGGAAAATTCATTTTGTAAGCTGTAATGATGTACAGTGATTGAATGTATAAAAATAAGATAAAACAGCTACAAAAGAAAAAAATTGTGTCCACACTTAACAATACTGTATTTTGCACTTACAAATTTGTTAAGAAGGTAGATTTCAAGACAAAGGTTCTTATCACAATTGTTTTAAAAAAGAAGAAAGAAAAGAAAAAGAAAGAGAAAAAAGAAACAAAAGAAGGAAGGGAAAAAGTGAGGGAGAGAGAGAAAAAAAAGAAAAGAAAAGAAAGAAAGAAAGGAAGGAAGGAAGGAAGGAAGGAAGGAAGGAAGGAAGGAAGGAAGGAAGGAAGGAAGGAAGGAAGGAAGGAAGGAAGGAAGGAAGGAAGGAAGGAAGGAAGGAAGGAAGGAAGGAAGGAAGGAAGGAAGGAAGGAAGGAAGGAAGGAAGGAAGGAAGGAAGGAAGGAAGGAAGGAAGGAAGGAAGGAAGGAAGGAAGGAAGGAAGGAAGGAAGGAAGGAAGGAAGGAAGGAAGGAAGGAAGGAAGGAAGGAAGGAAGGAAGGAAGGAAGGAAGGAAGGAAGGAAGGAAGGAAGGAAGGAAGGAAGGAAGGAAGGAAGGAAGGAAGGAAGGAAGGAAGGAAGGAAGGAAGGAAGGAAGGAAGGAAGGAAGGAAGGAAGGAAGGAAGGAAGGAAGGAAGGAAGGAAGGAAGGAAGGAAGGAAGGAAGGAAGGAAGGAAGGAAGGAAGGAAGGAAGGAAGGAAGGAAGGAAGGAAGGAAGGAAGGAAGGAAGGAAGGAAGGAAGGAAGGAAGGAAGGAAGGAAGGAAGGAAGGAAGAAAAGAAAAAAAAGAAAGAAAGAGTGAAAGAAAGAAAGGAAGAAAGAAAGAAAGAAAAAGAAAAAGAAAGAGAAAAAAGAAACAAAAGAAGGAAGGGAAAAAGTGAGGGAGAGAGAGAAAAAAAAGAAAGAAAGAGTGAAAGAAAGAAAGGAATGAAGAGAAAGAAAGGAACAAAGAAAGAGAAAGAAAAAAGAGGAAGAAAGAAAGAAAGTGAAAGAGAAAGAAAAAATTACTACTATGCTGGTATGTTGGAAATTGAAAATTAGTAGTATGCTCATGAATTTTAGATTATATTGGATTTCACTTGAAGATAGTTTGAATAAATGATGAAAGACAGATCTTATTTTTACAGCAGCCAATTTATAAGCTATGATTTTAGTATCAAATATTTATCAATGACTAGACTGTTTTTACTTTATTATACTTTAAAAAAGATCAGAAAAGCAACCTATTTTGTAACTGATGTACTCAATTGTGTTTTATAAACACAATTTTAAAAATGTCATTTAAAACATATCTGGGCACTTTTTATTTTAGAAATATGATATACCATTTATTTGTTTTATAATAGACACTATACTAGAAATTGAGGATAAGATGCATAGACATTCCCTTCTCTCTAGAAATACACAGTGCATTGCTGAAGAAGATAGAGAATTGCACATTTATAGAAAAATAGAATGGGTATATACCAGATATGGGCATACAGATAGGAGATTTCATAAAAAGAGGGTTCTCCCTGATGACAGAGGTAACATGAGGGATTGTGCATACAACATAGGAAATATGGTGATGAAAACCAAACTTTGCCTACTTTACCATTACCTCCTGGGGCCAAACCTCCTCGCATGTTTTTAAAACAGTAGCATAAATGTAGTCTCTGAGATTATGTTTTCAATTGATCTCTACCCTTAGTTATTCTCATTGGTCTCCTAGACAGAATAAGCTACTAGGAAGAGGCAGAATAATTGTTGCAATTTTTAAAAGAATTATCTTAAGTTTATCAATTTATTCATTTATGTATTTATTTCCATTTGACCAAAGAGGTACAGAGCTAAAAAGAGAGCGAGAGAAAGGAAGCCACTAGGTCCAGAATTTGAACTGCAGTTGACTCGGTGGAAGTCCAGCGCTCTTCACCACCACGCCACCTGCCGGCCCCATTGCAATGTTTTATGAAACCTAGTGACGACTTCATAAATTGCGGCCTTATTACTTAATTGTTAGCAAATAATGCTTGAATACGTTCTCTAGTCCTAAGAGCACTATTTTTTTTTTCACATTATTATAGCAGGAATAGATCAAGAGTTATTTATTTATTTATTTATTTTAGGTTTATGCTGCATGGTATATGCACTCACCAGAGAGAGAGAGAGAGAAAATGAAAAATCACCACCCCAGGCGGGATAGACACACCACAATCCCTTCTCCCCTTCTCCTCTATTCTCCTTTTAGGATTCAGAGCAGGCATGCATACGTCTATAGCGTGAGTTTTAAGTGTCCGATCTGGGACCCAAGCTGCATTTAGCCATGTGGGAGTTTAGTCCTTTAACCACCACTTCATCCACTGGTCCCAAAGAGTTAGTTTTTAAGAGTTGTACCTTAGCACCTAAGGTGATAAGGCTCATAAGTTTTTAACTCTGTAGAGAGAATGTTCATTGTACTCTCATATACTATTGTACATTATTTATTTATTTATTTATTTATTTTGAGAGAGAGATTTTTGCTATACCTCATGTGTGCTTGTCAGAAAGACAGAGAAACAGAAAGCCAAGAAATACACCCCTCTCCCTGAGAATGGTCATTTCGCAATCCCTTCTCCTCCATTCTTCTCTAGGGATCTTAGGCACACATGCATATGGGCCTTGCATGAGTTTTAAGCCGTGGGATTTGGGAAACAAACTGTGGTCAATTACATGGAAGTCCAGCAACATAACCATCCCGCCATCTGCAGGTCCCTGTTGTGTATTGTCTTATTAAAAACACTCATGACTCAGAAAAGGTACTCATTTCTATGTCCATATGTGTAGATGTGTATGTGCATGTGTATATACACATGGTCTATCTGTGAAATGAATCTGGGAGGAAAAAAGTCTGAGGGGCAACTATTGGTTATAAGAATGAATGCATTCTTAAATATTATTTTATACAAACATAAATCATTTGTCTTCAGATGTCATTAATATCCCTAAATTACAATTTCATCCACCATTTCAGTAAGTTATCAGTAATTCAAAGGATAGCAATTACATCTGTGAATCATCTGTTTGCCTAATTCTTTCTATGTATGCCTGGCATTTTTTCTTTTTTATTACTTATTAGCACCTACAACAAAAAGCGGTAAGAAACAGGGGCTAGCATGTGGCATGGTGGTGAAGGTACTGGACACTCATATGTGGCAGACCATGATTCAAGTCCCGGACCTAGTGCCTTGCTTTCTTATTTCTCTCTCTCTTTCTTTATCTCTCTTTGGTCAAATCAAAATGAATGAATTAAGAAATAAATGTAAATAAATAATTTTTTAAGTGGTAAGAAACAAAAAGTTATTCTCCTACTTAGTATCTTTCATAACTAATAATGTAAAACGATTGGCTAAATTGACTTTTTTTTGTTACTTTGGAATTTAATTTTCTTAATCACTTCTCACCATGGCTGGACCTACATTGGCAGAAGACTATGTAAATAAATCTGCAGACTACTGTCACAGAATTACTTTTTATAGACTTTCTTGTGACTGGTGTAATGAGCTGGAAATAAGTGGACATTAAATAAATAAACAATAAATAAATACCTTCTCTGTAGTTTAAACAACAGTAGAAATTTGAATTATACTTTCACTGTAAGTAATCGTGAAGAAGTGCAGCCAGAATGTGATCCTGATGAAAAACAGGGAAGAAACAAGAAGAGTAAGAGGACACAAGTGATCACCGTTTTAACAAAGGGTGGAGTAAAAAGTAGTTTAGCCCATGTTCATAATCGTCTTTCTTTACTAGCCAGAACGAGAAACTCAGGTTTATTTCACGAGTATTGGTTGGTGCGTTTTAGTATATCTATTTGCACAATATATACTCTCCACATTTCAACACTAAAACGTTGAAACTTTAAAGTCTAATTTTTATTGTGCCCACATAACAGTAGGTATAAAAATGAAAATAATCTCTAATACTCAGGAACTGTTCTACTAATTAGTAACAAACGTAAGGACCCATACTAGGATTAAAAAAAAAAAATGAGAAGGGAACCAAGATGCCAAATATGATATAAAATACATTTTGCAAATCAAATTTAAACATTATTAATAGTTCGAAATTGGAGAAATTAGAAAAATAAAAATACCTTAAATGTATTCCAATCATTTGTGCCCAGCTTTCTCAGCTAATTAATAAAAATAGGAACATGAAGAAGAATTAAGTTGGGAGGTGGTGGGATCACTGTTTGTGAGAGTTGGTTGTAGTTCAGTGATAGCAGAGATTCACCCAACATGGGTTTTGGCAACTTCCCAGAAAAGCAGTTTTTTGTGCAGTGACACAACAATTGAGGCTGCTTCAATCTTGAAAATTCATCACTTCAACAAAATTCTTCTTCCACATTTATATAATACACTGTAGAAAATTCAAGTGTCCTTAAGCAAAGAAATATGCTCTCCTGGGACCAGCAAATGGTGTAATGGTTATGTCGCTGGACTCCCATGTAGTCAACCACAGTTCGAGTCCCAGACCTGGTGGCTCAAACTCACGCTGGGTGCGTGTGTGTATGTGCCCAAAATCTCAAGAGGAGAATGGAAGAGAAGGGATTGTGGTGTGGCCATCCCCCCTGGGGGGTGATTTCTCACTTTCTGTTTCTCTGTCTCTTTCTGCCTTTCTGGTGAGTGTACATG
This sequence comes from Tupaia belangeri chinensis, assembly GCF_000334495.1. NCBI lineage: Eukaryota > Metazoa > Chordata > Mammalia > Scandentia > Tupaiidae > Tupaia > Tupaia belangeri. Next base: position 1,024,445 of record NW_006159765.1, read on the forward strand.
CCCTATAGCAAAAATCTCTCCAAAAGAAAAAAAGAAAGAAAAAGGAAAAAAAAAAAAAAAAAGAAATATGCTCTCCTCTTTCCTTCTGCACAAGTGATAGACTACTTGACCCTACTGACATGAAGCTTGGCCTAGGTGAGTTGCTTTGACAAATAGAATGTTAACGTAGAAGTAAATAAAATGGGAAACCTAATGCACTTTTGTAGGGATCATTTTATTTCTGCCATTTACCTTAAAAAGCATGTCCCATCAAGTATTGCCCTTTGGGATTGGTCCTAGATTCAAACCAATGAGCATGAAAACCTAGTTGCTCTCATATTGATTGATTTTCAGCATGTGAAAAGTAAATGTTTGTCATTTTAAGTAAACTGAGACATTGATCGGATTATAGCACAGCATATTACAGCCTGTGCGGATCAATATGTAAAGATCACAGGTATATTCTACACTCACATTGAAAGCTTCAGCCCAGAAGTGACACAAGTCATTTCAATGCATAGCCTATTGATAATAACTCTTTTCCATTTGTTTATTTATAGATAAGGTCTTTATTGGGCTACAATGCGCCTTCAAGAAATTCACTCATTTGAATGTACAATTTAATGGATTCTAGTAGTCATAGAACTAGGAAACTATAGCAACATTCAATATTAAAATATATTTGTCTTTCTCCAGAGACACCCTGCAAATGAGCAGGCACTCCCACTTTCTCTTAATCCATTTCAGCTCTAAATACTCCCTATTTTACTTTCTATCTTTACAGATTTGTCTAGTTAGGAAATCTCAAATAAGTGGAACCAAACAATTTGTAAATTCTGACTGACTACCTTTATTTAGCATAATAGTTTCAAGTTCATCACTGCCATAGCATACATCAGTTCTTATTCTTCCTAATTGCTGAATAATTTACTATGTATGGATATATCATCCATTGTTTCTCTATTGAACAATAGATGAGCATTTGGGAAGTTTCCATTTTTCAGTTATTAAGACTATTGTAGCTAGGAACATTTGTGTACAAGTTTTAGTGTGGACATAGGTGTTCACTTGTCTTGGGTATTTAGCTAGGAATAGAAAGTCTGGGACACGGTAACTTTGTTTTGACATTTTGGAAACAGCCAAACACTTCTCTAAAGTAGTTGCGTAATTTTATATTTCCTCCAGCAAATGATGAGGATTCTATTTTCCTCACATGTTAGTCAATGTATTTCATTTTTTGCCTTTTTATTATTGCCACCCTAGTGGGTACAAAGCAGTATCTCATTGTGATTGTGATAATCATTTCCTTAATGGCTAATACAATCTAGCATCTTTTCATGTGTTTATTATTTATTTGTGAAAAATTACTTACAAAGTTTCTGTTGAAATAGAATTAAAGTACAAGATTATTTTGGTGCAAAAATTTTTGAAATCCATACATATTTTTCCATAATATGCATTTTTATACACTTTTTAAGAATCCCTATTACATACACTTAGGACAAATGTCTATTCATGTCCCTTTCCCATTTTTAATTACATTATTGGTGATTATGTTTCTGAGTCAGAAGCATCCATTATATATTTGAGATATTAGTCTCTTAACAGATGATTTGAAAATATATTCTCCATTTCTATGAATTGCCTTTTCACTTTCCAAATGATATATTTTGCAGCAAAAACATTTTTAGTTTGATGAAGTCCAACTTGCCTATTTTTCTTTCATTACCTGTGCTTTTGGTGTCATATCTAAGAATTTACTTAACCAGCAGTCACAATGATCCATTCCTTTATTTTTTGCTAAAAGTTTTTATAGTTATTTTTGGTTGCTGTTGTTGTTTTGGGTCTTTTTAATATTTTGCCTTAGGGTACATGTGCTCACTGGAGAGAGACAGAGAGAGACCAAAAGAGAAAAATGAGAAATCATCACCCTCCCAAAGGGGGATGTTGACCATGCCACAATCCCTTCTCTTTCATTCTCCTCTCTATTTTGGGCACGTAGTGGATGCACCTAGCAACTTAACCCTCATGCCACTTGATGGCCCTAAGAGATTTATATTTTAGCACTTTTACTTATGCTTGTGATTTGAGATAATATTTGTAAGTGAAGTCATTTTTTATTTTTATTTTTATTTTTTGGTATGGGAATTTACAACTTTCAAGGCACCATTATATATATATATATATGTGTGTGTATATATATATATATATATAT
>NW_006159765.1:1044903-1072184 GCF_000334495.1 Tupaia belangeri chinensis
ATATATATATATATATATTACTATTTAACTCATATATCATCCTTGCAAAACAACATAAACACTTCAGGTAAATGTGCAAGTTTATTTCTAGATGATTAACTTGATTAACTTTCTTCCATTGATATATCTGGATATCCTAGGCCAGTACTATATGGCCTGAGTTACTATAGCTTTACAGTGAGTTTTAAAATTAAAAGTTCTGTCTTTTATCTGTGTGTTTCTTTTTCAAAATTACTAAGCTTATTTAGGATATCTTGCATTTATATATACATGTTAGGATAACTTTGATTTCTCCATTTCTGAAAAAAAATAAAAATAAAAAGCCATTTGGGATTTTGAGAGGGATTGCATTGAATCTGTAGGTCCACTTATGGAACATATCTTCTTTAAAATATTAAGTCTTTCAATCCATGAACATTGTATTTAATTTCAAATTTACATATGAAAACTGTACTGTGATACTAAACAAAATATTAGTAAAATAAAGCTTTGTATCTCCTATATGTATTAACTCAGAGCAATGAATTCTTGAAAGAAAAGAAGATAAAACAAAACAATGTAAATTAGTGTTAAAGAATGTAATTGTTAAGTATCGATGATAAAAATAAGGATACGTCATAGAGGAGTACAATTTTAAATTTGGTCACCATCTAAGACATCACTAAATGAACAATCTTATGTTATAACTGAAGGGATTGATGAGAAAAGTTTTCTAGGCTGAGTCTTCAGAAAGTACCAACTCCCTGAGGTGAGAATCTTCTGGGCATTTTTCACAAAGAGTAAGGTGACTCGTATAGCTGGACCAGAGTGAGGAGGTAATAGATAAGGTCCACAAACTAACAGCACCTCAGGTCAGGACATGGTTTATAAATCATGTCAGAATAAAAGAGTATCAAATTGGCAAATCAATCTCCCACAAATGAGTGATCTTAGCTAGTTCTATAATTTCAAACATAATTTCAAGCATACAAAACCTCATGAGGAACTGGCTGAACAGAAACAGGGAATTCTACCATTGCTCTCTGCGTCTTTTCTTATGTCATAAAATGTAGTCTAGTCCAGATTACCTTGTCTGATACGGTAGATATGATCTCCCAAAGATGACTATGTCCAAAATCCTGGATTCTATTTTTTTAAATTTATTTAATATCATCATAATCTTGTTTATATTAATTACATTGAATCACATATAACCTTACAGTGTGTTACATTTCTTTTTTCAGAAGGAACACCATGCATATCAGTCAATACAGAGACATTAAAATCCAATATCTTTTCATGGTTTTTCCCGATCATTATTATTATTCCAATTATTTTTTAAAATAGTCAATCACTATTTTTCATTTTGCTTGTAAAAAGACTTTACCCAACATGAAATACTTCTCAGACCAGTCCAGGTGAGAATACTATACAACTCATCATCATCAGGTAATAAACCCTGTGTCCTACTAATGTCATGCCTCTCTACTAAATCCTGGATTCTGAATGTGCTAGATTACCTAGAAAACAAGAATTAAGATTGTAGTTGAAACAAAATTCTCCAATGATCTGTTAGGTGCCTGTTTCTTGCCCAAAAACCTGTGTTTATTTGTTTTTGTTTGTTTTTTGTTTGTTTGGTTGGTTTTGCTTTTTTTAACCCAACCATCAGTGATTGTAAAGGTTTTGTACTTGTCAGGCTTTAGATAGAAAAACTGCACTACTCACCTATCCATACTGGAAGTGGTCCACAGCCAAGAATTACATTCTCTGAAAAGAGTTTGGTGAAGGCTCAGGGCGCCTGGCTGGTCATGCTCTTATGCGTAGTTGCATTCCTATTCCCGATGCCTTCATTGGGAGATATCTTGTGTAGAGCCCTTTCTCAAGTACATCTACCAAGGCCTTCTGATGAAAGGAGGAGGAAGAAATCTCAAAGACACGTTTTCCTACTTTTTGTCAGTACTTAGTACTTTTCTGCTCTTAGTCATCCCTCTTCTGCTGCTCTGAGCCCCAAAGTCCATAAAATTGCCTAATATTTTTACTGGATGCTTCTTTAGCAGTAGGACAACTTCCAGTTCTGGACTGATCAGATGACCCTTGGTGAGTTATTTCATGGGGGAAAAATGGGACAGGAAAATTAAAGGTCTAATTCTTATTTTGGCTTGTTATTTTAAGTATGCTACTTTGACACCTGGAAGTAAACTCTTTCTAGCTTGACTGAGTTCTTTTCTTTTCCTTTTTTTTTTTTTGGAGAGGTTTTTGCTATAGGGCACATGTGCTCACCAGACAGAGAGAGACAGAGAGACAGAAAGCGAGAAATTACCCCCCAGGAGGGGTGTCTACACCACAATCCCTTCTCCTCCATTCTCCTCTCGGGATCTTGGGCATGCCTACACATGTGCCTGGCATGAGTTTTAAACCACCGGGTCCAGGATGTGAACCGCGGTCGACTACATGGGAGTCCAGCAACATAGTCATTATGCTAACTGCTGGTGCCACATGACTGAATTCTTGACACACTGACTTTCAGATAAGGAAATTATTTTGGATCATCTAGGTGCGTCCAACATAATCACAATGATCCTTTGAAATGAAAGGATGAGAACAAAAAAGAGAGATGTAATACAAAAAGGACTCAAGTCACTGTTACTGCTTTTAAATATGGAAAAAGAGAGACATGAACTAAGAGACATGGGCAACTTCTAGAAGTTGGAATAGGTAATGAAACCAATTTTCACTTAGAGCCTTTAGGAAGTAATGAAGCCCTACTGACACCTTGATGTTTGTTCAGTGAAATGTTCATCAGATTTTTACCTATAGAACTGTAAGTATATGGTAGTTTTTTGCAGCAGTTATCGAAAACTATTACACGAGTTCTGTGACATATACACAATTCACCTGTGCATGAAATAGAATTATTTTTGTGACATATCTCTTTCTTATACTCAGTTTATTTAATTGTCTATGTGACTTTTTCAAGGAGTCATAAACAATATATCCATAGATTTAAGTATTTTTTTATGCTATATGTTACATGTACTCATTGGAGAGAGAGAGGGAAAGTGATAAATTACTCTCCCACTGGCGGTGACCATTCTTCAAAATCTTCTCCACCACTATTCTTTTGGGATTTTAGGCATGCATGTACACATATCCAGCCTGATTTTCAAGTTGCCACGTCCAAGACACAAACTGTAGTCAGCCAAGTGGGATACAGGAGCCTTAACCTCTCTGCTACCTGCTGGCCTCTGGGTTTCTCTCTCTTTTTTTTTTTTTTTTCATAAAAAGTTCTAGGAATGGGACCAACAGATGGCATAATGGTTAAGTAGCTGCACTCCCCCATATCCAACCATGGTTCAAGTCCTGAACTCAGTGACTTAAAACTCACGCTGGGCATATGGGCCAGCATACCTAAGATCCCAAGAGGAGAAGGAATTGCAGCATGGCCACCCTTGCCTCCCACCTCCTCCCCCCATAGTGATTTCTTGCTTTCTGTCTTTTTGTGCCTCTCCAGTGAGTGCACATGCCCTATAGCAAAAATCTCTCTCAAAAATAAATTCTAGGCAAAGTAGTATTCCATAGTGTCATACTCTATAGCAGAAACTGAAAAACAGGAAGGTAGAATGGCAGGGAGGGCAACTCAAGATATCAGAGACAGTACAGGAGAGGGTGGGTAGAAGGGCATGTGAGGGAGGGGAAGAGGCAAAAAAAAAAGGAAAAGAAAAATGAAAAGTTATTTGTTGATTATAACATGTATGGCTATTCCTTTAACTTGACTAATATGCACTGTTTTCATACTGCGAAAAAACATGTACACTCTAAGATATACAGTGATTAAATGTAAATTCTAAAACTGTAAAAATAAAAATGATGCTGAGATTAACTTTGGAAGAACACACAGGTTGTAATATTAGGTTGTCAACAAAGTTATGATGTATCTTTCTAAGTTTTTCTAGGCAAAAATGCATCATGACTTTCCTGATGGCTCAATAGTTAAAATATGTATTAAAAAAACTTTTAAAAAGATAAAAAAGAAAAATGAGAAAATTCTAGACAAACAAGTCCATCATATTGCAAAAGCTCATAAGAATTTTCTTCTCTTCAGAGATTTGTCATTAGCTTGTTTATAGAGAGATCAGTTTGGCATTTTAGTCTTTTTTATAACTAGTAGAAAAAAGTGGTTGAGTCTGGGTAATTTAAGAGGATAGAGGCTTGGGATTAGCATGCAGTGTGGTGGTTAATATGCTAGACTCCCACATGGCTAACCATGGTTTAAGCCCTGGACCTGGTGACTTGAAAATCAGACTGTGTCCATATGCATGTGTACCCCAAATCCCAAGAAAAGAATGAGAAGGATTCGCAACATGGCCACCCCCCTGATGGTGAGTTCTCACTTTGCATTTCTTTCTCTCTGGTGAGTGCATGTGCTCTATTACAAAACAATAGAAAAACTTCAAAGAGAGAGAGAGAATAGAGGTTTATTTGGCTTATACTGTGTGGCCCTAAGGTCAAGAAACCACATCTCGTAAGGGTTTTCTTATTGGTAGACTTCCAAGGCCATATAGGATTTCAGCTCATGAGTGAACAAGAGTGTCATTTCAGTGTGTATGTGTGTGTGTGTGTGTGTGTGTGTGTGTGTCTTTATGAACTCAACGGGAATCAATCATAGAGGATACTGTCCTAATGACCTTAATCTTAATCTTTCCCCAAGTCCTTCCCTTTGAAAACCATAATCTGATAAGCTATTACTCAATAGCATCACAACTAAATCTCAGCACATGAATTTGGGGGGGAAATAAGAAGCATAGCAATTAGGTCTTGTGTGTGTTTTTTTTTTTTTTTTTTCAGGGACAGTCTATTCTATGACTGGAGTTAATGCTCTGCATTCCAGTTGCTTAATTTTTTCCTTCTAAATCTTTTGCTTTTCTTCTGTAAATTATCATTCTATATGTTCTTCTCCAAGAAATCTGAGAAATCTATGACAACTCTTTATCACAATTTACATAGATACACCTCCACATATCTGAGTTTAACTTCAATACAAACAAGCAGGGTAGAGCTGGAATTCCAGGATAAGCAAAATGGCTAAGAAACGTTCTAAAAAAAAAAAAAAGGAAGCAGGGCCTGAAGGTGGTATGGCAGTTAAGTTGCTGGACTCCCACATGGCCCACCATTGTTTTTGTTCTTGTTTTTATCTTTTGAGAAGTTTTTGCTAGAGGGTGCGTGTGTTTGCCAGAAAGACAGAGAGAGACAGAGAGACAGAAAGTGAGAAATCACCCCCAGGGGGGATGGCCACGCAGCAATCCCTTCTCCTCCATTCTCCTCTTGGGATCTTGGGCACACGTGCACATGTGCCCAGCATGAGTTTAAGCCACCAGGTCTGGGATTCGAACTGTGGTCAGCTACATGGGAGTCCAGTGACATAGCCATTATGCCAGTTGTTGGTCTCAGCCACAGTTTGAGTCCTGGACCTGGCTGCTTGCTTTCTCACTTTCCTTCTCTGTCTCTATGGTCAAGTTGAAAAATAATATATAAAATTAAATAAATAATTATTTTTAAAAAAGAAAAAGAAAAAAGAAATACAGAGAGAAATACATGGATAAAGAAATTTCAAAATTTCCAACCAAAGTTAAGATCAAATAAACATATTAAGTATTTCCAATATACTAAGGAAGAACAGCATGCTTTAGAAACACATTTGACACAGGTACTACTGACTAATGAAGTAGAAATCTGCATGAAAAATAAGAGGAGATTATAATATGTGAGATGACAGAGGGTTTTTTCTTTTAGAAAAGGCATTAAAGGTGACAAATTTCATGTTGGATATTAATTTTTATGGGTCATCTCAAATTTTCATTTATTTTTAACCACAGGAAAGAATATATAAGATATAATTTATAAAATATTGACATTTCTGTAACTTTCCCCTTCTTTCTACTATTTCTCTCAATGATCACAGGAATAGAAACACAGACTTTCAAACAAAGACTTAAAAAAATCTCTTTAAGAATATTGTGTTTTCCTTTCTTGAACTATCATTTTAATAATGAATCACTGTTAAAGAGGAAATAACCTGTGCCAAAACAACAAATGATCATAAAGAAAGCTAAGGTCGCCAGAAGTAGGGACTGGCTTATAAGAAAGTATAACAGGTAAAAATCTCACGTTTTCTAGGTTTGCAACACCATTGGGCACATTACATTTATTAAAATCTAAGCTGAGGAAAGAAATTAATATTCCTTTTGAGTATACATGCCAATAACACAATATATAATTAAATTATTAATATTTAGATCAAACATAAAAGAGGCATTAAGTATGCAAGATATATTTTGTCTATACATTATGATTATCATTGGTTAGAGCTCATTATTGAACTAAGACATTAAAGAACTTGCAAAATTCTTTGAACATATGTTTGAAATGCACAAGTTGCTTAAACCCATAAATTAAAACATACGTGGATATTCTTTATTTTTCCTGATTTGTCTGTATTTCTAAAGATCAATTGAGCTTAGAAAAGTTTTAATGTGATTGCTGAATTTTCAAATCACAACTCACTATTTAATAAACTTGTTTCCATTCTTGAAGCACTCGTTTCTGAAATAGTTGGTATTTATCTAAAACATTACCACTAGATTTAAAAATAGTCTTTCTCTTGAATTAAGAGAGTGTGAATTTATGATGTACTACGTACATGTGGCTTGATCGCCCACCCACACCTTGTCGAGAGACTTTTCCTAGACTCATCAGCAAGACTCTGAAATGTGGAATTTGGCTGAAAACAGTGTCCTGTTTCTCGCCAGCATGTCTCAGAGATAGCACTGTTGGGGGTGTGATGTAAAAGAACAGACAGTTGTCCTAAGTCTAGAAGATTCAGCTGGCTTATTAGTTTCAAAAACCAGCTTAACATCAATTTAACGTTTAAAAAACATATTTTTCAATAAATTTGTTCTGTAGTTGTCTATTTTTTTAAAAATATGGATTATTTTTCCACTAGAATATCAAAACTAAAAAAGAAACCTGTGGTTCAAAACTGGCCCTTTATGGAATCTATGCCTTAAGGGAGAATTTGTTGTTTCAGTGGTTAGGTTATCTCCACCACTGGACTTCAACTAATCAATTTTATTTTCTATAGTGTACCTCAAGGAGGTCACATTAAACTTTGATTGAATAAGGTACCAAGGCCAGTTGGCTTTGATAAGTAATAAAAAATTATGTCTTATCATTGAATCCCAGAAAATCAAATACTAGTTATTCATTATTGTCAATGAAAGGCAAATGAGCTATGCTTGAAAACAAAACAAAACAAAACAAAACAAACAAATGTTTACGTCAATTGCTTCTCTTTGGCTTTGAGTAACTCAGATTGCGTCACTGGGCTAGATTTACCTATAAAAATGAATAATAAGAATACTTAGGTCATGATATATTTTTAAGAATTAAATGTGATAATATTACACATATTGTGAACTACGAAAATGCCATGCCATCATTATTTCATAAATTTTTAATAAAATGTTAAGATATCTGTCTCAAGATTCTATGCCTTTAGACACCACCATAGTGAAGACCTTCTAAATATGTGTGTATATATATAAATATGCATTTGCCGACTTAACCCACTGCAAACAGAAAATGTTATGTTGATGCTGACAAGTAACATGGAGTTAGGCCTACAATGGTTGTAGTTGTACTACAGATAATAAGACTTTTCTCCTTGTTAATATTAATCCTAAATAACACATTAGGCATCTTAACCACCAGGCCACCTGCTTATGCTGGGTAAAGTCTCTTTACAATCTAAATGCTCTATAGCAATTAAATGTATAAGTAACAATTTAAAAAATACAGTAAGCAACTATTTACATAACATTTACTTTTTATTAGTTATTATAAGTAATCTAGAGATGACTGAAAGTATAGAGGAAGATGTCCATAGGTCGTATGCAAATACTAAGACATTTTATTTTATGTTTTTAATTTTTTTAAAGGATTTTGCCATAAAGTACATGAACACACTGGAGATAAACAGAGAAAGACACAGAGAAGGAAAGTAAAAAACATTGCCCAGGTGAGATGGCCATCACAATCCCTTCTCCTTCATTCTCCTCCCTGGACTTTGGGCACATACGCACAGGCATCCAGTGTGATTTTCAAGCAGCCAGACCCAAGACTCAAACTATAGTCAGCCATGTGGGAGTCCAAAGCCTTAACCTCAATGCCACCTGCTATCCTCACAAAGCCATTTTATATAACATATTTGAGCATCCTCTTATTTTGGTATCCATGAGGGTCCTACAACCACTACCCCACATATATTGAGGGATGACTATTTCTTTTTCTTGAGAATTAAAACACCACAGGATATACCTAGAGGACTACATAATAACAAGAGGGGGGGGGAAACTCATAATAAAAAGCAATTGTACCAAGAGATTTCAGTAATGCTTGGTAAGATTCCTACGAAAAGTTTTCCCTTTCTGTAATTATTTACTGCATTCATAGACTCACTTGCATTTCACAGATTTGCCCGTTCACATGCTTGAATTCAGAGAAGTTTCCCATACACCATACACTATCACTATGCAGAAAGACTTCAGAATCCTGGAGTATCTATGCTGCACCTAATGCAATATAAGTAAGAGTCCATCAAAAGTTCTAGCATGAATGGGATTATGCTGCCCATTTGTGAATATATTCTTTGACAATGAGTCGTTAACTGACTTTGTTAAAAAAAACTGCCTCTCATGGGACCAGTAGTTAGTGTAATGGCTATGTCGCTGGACTCCCACGTAGTCAACCGCAGTTCGCGTCCCGGACCCGGTGGCTTAAAACTCACGCCAGGCACGTGCGCGTGTGTGCCCAAGATCCCGAGAGGAGAATGGAGAAGAAGGGATTGCGGCATGGCCATCCCCCCGGGGCATGATTTCTCACTTTCTGTCTCTCTGTCTCTTTCTATCTGGCTGGCAATTGCATGCCAAAACCTCTTAAAAAAAAAAAAAAAAAAGGAAAGGGACCAGCAGTCAGCGCAATGGCTATGTCACTGGACTCCCATGTAGTCTAATGCGGTTTGCGTCCCAGACCCAGTGGTTTGAAACTCATGCCAGGTGTGTGTGCATTCGTGCCCAGGATCCCAGGAGGAGAATGGAAGAGAAGGGATTGTGGCATGGCCATCCCCCTTGGAGATTAATTTCTCGCTTTCTTGTCTCTCTGTCTCTCTCTGTCTGGCGAGTGCATGTGCCCTATAGCAAAAACCTCTCAAACAACAACAACAACAACAAATCTGCCCCTCTTGTTGTCTGTGATGTATCTTAACAAAATCAGGAGATGTATCTCATCTCATATCTTGTCTTTCCTCTACTGTTATTTTGTCTCCCAACAGTGGCCAAATAAGAGCTAAAAGCAATTCTCATCTTATATACTATGCATTTATAATGTTGGCTAATGGTAAAATCAAAAGTTTCACTATTTTAAGCCAGAAGTTGGCATGAAGGTTAAGGTGCTGGACTTCCACATGACTGACCATAGTTGGAGTCTCAGACCTTGTAGCTTGAGAATCATGTTAGGTTCATGTGCATGTATGTCCAAAATCCTGAGAGAAAAGTGGAGGAGAAGGGATTGCAGTGTGATCATGTTCCTGGGTGGTGATTTTCAATGTCTTTCTTCCTATCTGTCTCTCTCTGTTGAGGGCACAAGCCCTATGGCAAAAACAAACAGGACCAGCAGATGGTATAATGTTTACATCACTGGAATCTCACTTTGTCAACCATGGTTTGAGTCCTAGACATGGCAGCTTAAAACTCATGTGCGTGTGTGTGTGCCCAAAATTCCAAGAGGAGAATAGAGAAGAAAGTGAGGCATGCTCAACTCCCCTAGTTGAGGGGGGGGGGTGATTTATCACTTTCTGTCTGTCTTTTCCTGTCTCTCCGGTGATTGTGCACACCCTAGAGTAAATTCTCTCAAAAGAAACTAAGAAAGTTGCACTGTTTCTGAAGCTTGGCTTAGAAATGATGGAAATTGAATTATGATTCCTCCTCTTTGTTGTCTTCATACTAAAATTCCTGGTGGAATTACATAGTTAATTGAGATCTTGATCTCATTGAGGGTTACCTTCCCCAGAAATACATAGTGGGAGTCCAGCATGCCTGACTGACAATGAAGGGGGCATTTTCTGTTGCATAGCCGAGGGGCCTCCTAAGCAGAATCAGAATGGCAGCAAACAGAAAGAAATAGAATAAATTGCTATGTGACCCTTGGGGTATGCATCAGTGTCAATTTAACCTCTTGTTCTTTCTCTCATATCTCTTTTTCTGTATTTAAGTGTTTAAAAGAGATGAAATCAAATTTAATATTTTGTTTATAATTTTTGGATGTCTCAAACAGTTAACATTTAAGTTAACAATTATAATTATTCACTATAGAAATTGGGGCTATATATTAAAACTAAAATTATGGTCAATAGACAGAACTTGAGATTTACCAAGGCATCTAAATATGATTTTCTAGATATGAGATCAGTGAACTTTTAGCTTTAAAATGTTCTTATGTGAATCTAGAATTAAATCCCAATCTAGAATTTGGCACTCATTTTCAATCAACTATAATCTGTGATGGTTTTTAATTCACCTTCTTGACAGGGTTCAAGTAGGAAATGCCAGTATGCTCCATCACGGAGAAGTGAGGGATGCAGAATGAAAGAGCCATCAGTTATCCTCAAGTCAGAGTACTTAGTGAAGACCTGAGTTTGTGTAGTCTGAAACCTTAGGGAAATATAATGTGTTACTTGAGAAATCTGACTCTATTGGAATTTAGTAATCATGACAAAATAAATAATCTTGTTATCAAATCATTAGTACATGGTAAAAACATAAAAAGATACAATTGTACTTTCTCTTACCCATCATTGGTATCCCAAGTTCTAGAGGTAACCAGGAAGCTTACTGGTTTTGCAGCAAACTTAACAGAATTAGAAAATACATTATTTAAATGCACGTGTCCTCTTTTGCCTAACTACATCAGAAAGATAGTTCTTTCCTTTTCTTTTCAATTGTAAAGTAATATATTTTTGTGATCTCATAAAATAAGCACCATATAGACATTATTTAAAACATTTAGATGGCATGTTAATTTCAGAATATATCTCCAGGGACCAGTAGATGGCATAATGCTTAAATCGCTGGACTCCCACGTAGTTGACCACGCTTCATGTTCTGGACCCAAGGACTTCATGCGAGTTTGTGCTCAAATTCCTGAAAGAAGAATAGAGGAGATGGGATTGCAGTGTGGCCATACCCCTGGGGGCTGATTTCTCTCTTTCCATCTCTCTGCCTCTCCCTGTTTCTCCAGTGAGAGCATATGCCCTGCAGCAAAAATCTCTCCAAAAAATGAATATATCTCCATGTTTCAAAACATTCCATATTTTCAATTCTGATGCAAAGTCCCTAGTTAAGAAACACTTCATAAACCTAGGACTTAATACTGTGCACTGTGGTAGGTTGCACAGGCTGGTTTTGGAATTTTGCTATTGCAGAAAATACTATAATAATTTCTCTTTATACATGCATGAGCATCTCTTAAAATATATTTCTGGAATACTTATTTCTGGGTCAAAGAGTATTTCTATGATTTATTTTGATATTTGGTTTTATTATTTCACCTTTGGCCAAACAATTGTACCAGTTGAAATTTCTACCAATGATATAGGAGTACTTGTTTTCTCACACCCTGACCCACAGTTTATACCATCCCTTTAGTTTTTGTACATGGAATTGATTTATTTCTATTTAATGATCATTACCATCAACAATGCTGAATTGAACAGCATAATGTGATTCCAAAATTCTTGTCTACTCAGTTATTCACCCATTTGCTTACATAACAGGGGTGTCCTGTGGGGACTGAATAGCCTTTATAAAGGCATCAAATCCATTAAATTTGCTTCCTCCTCTATGAGTCATGCCTGTGTAATGAAAAATGCATACGTTCTGGCTATTTGCCAATAGGAAAAGAGTAACACATATTACCTACTCTAATTGAAAATACGTTCATTTTGAAACTCATAAAATCTGCAGCTTGGTTGGAAAGATTCTTGATTCATTTGGGATTTCAAATTTACAATTTAATTAGAGTTGGGATATACTTCCGAGAAACTGAATTTTGGAGTGTAAGAAAGGAGATATGAAGATGTAAATCATTATGTGAATAGCTTCATACAAGTACGTTTGAATAGCATCCTATATAATCTATGGCTCTGTCTACATATGAAATAAGAAATTAAAAAATTAAAAAGAGAGGGAAAATGTAAGATACTCAAAGCTTCAGATAGATATTTTATTCTCTCCCTTAGCCCCCAAAGATTGCTTTTCCTTTATAATGTCACTGGTGATGGTTATTTAATGGTGAAAGATGATACCAAATGGACCCTGAGGACAAGCTTTTCCAAAAGGAATTGGCAATTGTCAATTTTAAGTACATTTTGCTACTGCATCATTGATGCGTTGGAAGCTTAAAGATATGATAGTAATAAGTATCTTTTCTGATCAGAGATAAGGCAATAAAAACATGGTTTTCTTATATTCTTAAAACTCTGCTTGTTTTCACTTTTGCCCTTTTAAGTTCATAATTGATAAGTTTATCCAATCATTTACATAATCTGAGCAAAGAGTAGAGAAGTTCACCACAGGTTTATGGCATCATTGTAGATCAAAGTAGTGTTCAGTGTAAAGAGACTCAGTTTTGGTATTTGAGATGCATGCACAAAAACCATATTTATATGGTAGCAAAAAATCGAAGATTTATATAGCACATTTTTTTTAGGTAGAAAGATCTTCTGAAGCATTTTTATTACTTCTCAAACAGATCTACACAGAAAAAATCCACAAATTATTTGAATTCTAATTATTATTATTTTAAATTATCGCTAAAGGATGCATGTGTTCTCTGGGAAGAGAGAGAGAGGTAGAATGTGAGAAAGAACTCTTAGGTAGAATGGCCATGCCGCAGTCTTTCTCCACTCTTCTCTCTAGATTTTGAGCACTTGCAC
This sequence comes from Tupaia belangeri chinensis, assembly GCF_000334495.1. Lineage (NCBI taxonomy): Eukaryota > Metazoa > Chordata > Mammalia > Scandentia > Tupaiidae > Tupaia > Tupaia belangeri. The sequence goes on from NW_006159765.1 coordinate 1,057,928, forward strand.
ACACGTCTGACATGTATTTCAAGCCACTGTGTCCGGGACTCGAATCTCATGATTGCCCATGTGAGATTACGCCTCTTTAACCTCTTCTACATTTGCTATCCTTGATCTCCATTATTTATGGTGTATAAAGGTGTAAGTAGTAGCAAGAGAGGAGGGTAGAAGTCTAAATAATTAGTCCAATACTTTTAGAAAATTTCCTACTGTAGAGTAAGACATATAGTAGGTGAGACAAAATTGCTTTTCATTCTACATTCTTCAACTCTCATTGTTTCAATAGACTGTTTCGTGTGCTGATTTTCTCAGTGAGCATGTATTTTCTGTTTTTGAAATAAAAAAAAATAAGTTAAAATAAATGACTATGAGTACAATATTAAAATTTTTAAAGATATATTTATTAGGCATGTTTGTTTATATGTACATGGACCTGATTATTATTTGTTTTACCTTAAACCCCCGAAGGATGATTTGCCTATCTAAAAGTATGATAGGTTGGTAAATTCTCTGGAATAGGCTGTCCACTGCAAATTTTGGCAGGAATAGAATTCTGCTATTAGTCATACTGTCATTAGTCACATGTAACTAGAAAATACTTGAAATGTGGCTAACAAGACTGACGAACAGAATTTTAAATATTCATTTAATTAAACATACAGAGATAGGCTGGCCGAAAGTCACAATCCGAAGCTTCTATTTCATGGGAAGTTAAACAAGTAAAGTGATGTGTCAAAGAATTTTCTGGAAAAAAAAAAGACTGATCATCGAAGTAGTTCCTTACAGGGACATGGTAACAATGTGTGATGTCAGTTTTTGGCATTATACTTCAACTGTTACTATGGAGAACAAAATATTATTGGGTCAATTGCTTGATCTTCCTGAGGGAGATTTTTGTTTTGTTTTCTATAGGGCACATGCATTTACCAGAGAAAGAGAGAGAGAGAGAAATAGAAATTACTCCCTGGGGGAAATGGCAAAGCCAGAATCCTTTCTCCTCCAGTCTCCTCTTGGGATTTTGGGTATGCACGCACATGCACTCAGCATGATCTTCAGGCCTCCAGGTCTGGCACTCCAACTGCACAGCTGGTCATGTTGGACCCAGGACCTTAAACTCCACACCACCTGTGGCCTAAGGGAGATCATGCTTTTAAAATAACATTTTAGAAATTACGACTGCAATATACAGTATAAAGTTGTTATTTGTATGCTTACTGTGATATATATTGTTTATTAATAAGTAATCTTTGTCTATCTTAAGTTTAGATAACCACAGGTAGAATATTATGTTCTTTTGCATGAATTCATAGCTTAACCTGTGACTACATTTTTCTCTTTCACTCTCTGTCAGATTCTTACATATATATAGTTATATAAAGAATATAAATAACTATATAATTTATAATATATGTATTATATAAAATAGAGGCAGAGAGAGAGAGATGAGATTCTTTCTCTTAATTCTGTTTAAACATTTAGAGCCAGTAGCCCAGAAATTAAGCCTTGTGCCTAGGAAGTCGGATCACACATGATCCACCATGGCAACTGGAATCCTTAGTTTTTTGAAAAGCACATCAGGCATGAGTGCATGTGTGCCCAAATCTTGACAGGATGAAGAAATGGAGGGAAAAGGACAGCAGCATAATAACACCCCACTGGGGGAATTTTCTCTTTCTTTTCTATTTCTTTTTGTTTCATTTTGTTTAACATGCCCTCTGGCAATTAAAAGAAACAAAAAGGAAAGAACATCATTTATATTGAATCATGGCTCAAGAATAAAGAGTCCCCTCTCTGGAAATAAATTAATTCAAAATATATAACACTCTTCGTAAGTATAAGATAGGCCATAAACCTAAAGAGTAAAAGAAAATAAACATGTTTATTGTCAATCTACTGTTAATCTGACAACAAGCATAGGTTAGAGGAATAGGAGCAGATAGATCTACTAGGGTTTTATCTATGAACAAGTAAAATACTTCTTCGGGACTAGTAGATGGCATGATGGTTATGTCACTGGACTCCCACGTAGTTGACCTTGGTCCTGGACCCGGTGACTCAGGCTGGGTGCCCAAGCATGCATGCCGAATGTTCCAAGAGAAGAATGGAGGAGAAGGGATGGTAGTGTGGTCATTCCCCTTTGGGGAGGGGGGGGAAGTGTGATTTGTCACTTTCTTTCCCTCTGTCTTTTTCTGTGTCTCTGGTAAGTGCTCATGTCCTATAGCAAAAATCTCTTTTAAAAAAAAGTTCTTAATATCCAATCACAACCAACCCTTACATATCCTGTATAATTAAAAAGGAAATTTGAAAATTTATTGTAAGCATCATCATTTTTAAAATCAGATTAAGATATATACTTATACAGATAGATTTTAGTATTCATTTTATACATGTATGTGTATTTAGATATATTTAAGTAGATAGCTGATAGATATCCAATTAAATTAACTTTCAGAATCCTAAGTATTGAACAAATTTACACATTAGGAATGAAACACACACACTTTTTTCCTTTGCTTTTAATTCATTACACGTGAAATAAAATAGGATACTGTGTTCCATTTCCACTATTATTGATATAGTTACTTTAAATTATTTATCACAGCTCCAGGACTTTTTTTTCTCTTGTAGGTTAGATTTTGCAAAGTTATAATGGATAAAAATTCTTTATTGTCTTCATATAGTTTTTCACGCTTAATGCAGATATAGGCTACACTCAAATTTCATAGAAAAATGTTCTGAAAAAAACTTCAATCAATTAAACAGAAGAAAATAGGAAATTAAGTTAATAATATCCTGTATCGATTTGATGCATTTAAACTAATTGCTTGAAAGCATATCCTTGTCTCTAAAGAACAATATCCTGTGTAGCAAGATTATATCATCTAACATATAAATAACCTAAGCTAACACAAATGTATACTTAATTTTCCATTCAGAATTACCACTGCAGGGTGTTAAACTGTTGTTGCTGTAATGAAAGTGTTCCAATAATGAATTAAACAGTTTAATGTTTGCTATAGTGGTTTAAAACAATTCAGGGTGGAATTTAATCTTTAGAAATACTGACAATGTGCAACCATCTTACAACTATGAACTAGCCTACTTTAAACATGTGATTAGAGTTAACAAAATGTTTATACATGAGTTGAAGAGCTTAATGGTAAAAGCAGGATAATTTTACCTTTAAGATGAAATATCAGAGAAGGAAGGTTTACTTTACTAAGTATTTCTATACAGCTATATTCCCCACTGTGTAAATACTAAAGCTTAAAAGTAAACAAGGGGTGTCCAGAATATATTGAGTTGTTCAGATATTTGCAATAAAATTACATCTTTAGGCCACTAGGAATATCTAAACCAATAAGAGATAAGGGGAGCATCAAAGAGAAAGTAAAGAGAAGAGCATTACGTAAACATGAGCACAGCAAGGGGACATCTGAGCATGCATTTATGTATAACACAAGCACGCAAAATCACAGGGTGGATTTGGGAATGTGGAGAGAGAAGGAGCAAGACATTTAGATAAGAACTAGGCAAGGAGGCTAGGTTAGGCCTAAGCAATGAACAATGAATGATTGCATATTTTAAAGATTTTTATTCATTTATTTATTATTTATTCATGGGAATATTAAAAATATTCCTTTTGTGTTCCTTTAACAAAATATCTTAGACTTGGTAGTTTATAAATACTAGAAACTTTGTTTTCAAATTTTGGAGGCTGGAAATTTCAAGACCAAGACTCTAGCAGGTGCCATGTCTGGTGAAGGCTGATCTCTGCTTCCAAGATAGTACCTTGTGGCCTCCTCCTCCAGATATCCTCACATGGCAGAAGGCAGGGAAAAAGAAAAGGGGAAGAATGTTGTCCACACGTGGCAACGTAGCAGAAGAGAACAAACCCATTGCCTCAAGTCCTTTTAAAAGTATCCTAATACCATCCATGAGGACTTCACTCTCTGAGTTAGCCACTTCCTGAAGTATTGATCTCTTAATATTATCACATTGGCCGTTCATTTAAACATACAGCTTTTGGGTAAAACATTCAGATCACATCAAGGATGGTATAACCACGTCTTCCATTTAGAGCATTCCAAGAGGCAGGGTGATCTCAAAACTTGATTGGGGTTGGCAGATGGTATGGTGGTTAAAGGTGCTGAATTCCCACATACCCGACTGCAGTTCAAGTCCCAGACCTGGTGGCTTACTTTCTCACATTCCCTTTCTCTCTCTCTCTCTCATCAAATTAAAAAAAACAGAGGGACCAGCAATTAGCATATTGGCTGTGTCACTGGACTCCCACAGTCGACTGGAGTTCACGTCCCGGACCCGGTGGCTTAAAACTCACGCCGTGCACGTGTGCGTGCGTGCCCAGGATCCCAAGAGGAGAATGGAGGAGAAGGGATTAAACAAGGGGTGTCCAGAATATATTGAGTTGTTCAGATATTTGCAATAAAATTACATCTTTAGGCCACTAGGAATATCTAAACCAATAAGAGATAAGGGGAGCATCAAAGAGAAAGTAAAGAGAAGAGCATTACGTAAACATGAGCACAGCAAGGGGACATCTGAGCATGCATTTATGTATAACACAAGCACGCAAAATCACAGGGTGGATTTGGGAATGTGGAGAGAGAAGGAGCAAGACATTTAGATAAGAACTAGGCAAGGAGGCTAGGTTAGGCCTAAGCAATGAACAATGAATGATTGCATATTTTAAAGATTTTTATTCATTTATTTATTATTTATTCATGGGAATATTAAAAATATTCCTTTTGTGTTCCTTTAACAAAATATCTTAGACTTGGTAGTTTATAAATACTAGAAACTTTGTTTTCAAATTTTGGAGGCTGGAAATTTCAAGACCAAGACTCTAGCAGGTGCCATGTCTGGTGAAGGCTGATCTCTGCTTCCAAGATAGTACCTTGTGGCCTCCTCCTCCAGATATCCTCACATGGCAGAAGGCAGGGAAAAAGAAAAGGGGAAGAATGTTGTCCACACGTGGCAACGTAGCAGAAGAGAACAAACCCATTGCCTCAAGTCCTTTTAAAAGTATCCTAATACCATCCATGAGGACTTCACTCTCTGAGTTAGCCACTTCCTGAAGTATTGATCTCTTAATATTATCACATTGGCCGTTCATTTAAACATACAGCTTTTGGGTAAAACATTCAGATCACATCAAGGATGGTATAACCACGTCTTCCATTTAGAGCATTCCAAGAGGCAGGGTGATCTCAAAACTTGATTGGGGTTGGCAGATGGTATGGTGGTTAAAGGTGCTGAATTCCCACATACCCGACTGCAGTTCAAGTCCCAGACCTGGTGGCTTACTTTCTCACATTCCCTTTCTCTCTCTCTCTCTCATCAAATTAAAAAAAACAGAGGGACCAGCAATTAGCATATTGGCTGTGTCACTGGACTCCCACAGTCGACTGGAGTTCACGTCCCGGACCCGGTGGCTTAAAACTCACGCCGTGCACGTGTGCGTGCGTGCCCAGGATCCCAAGAGGAGAATGGAGGAGAAGGGATTGTGGCATGGCCATCCCCCCTGGGGGGTGATTTCTCTCTTTCTGGGACCAGCAGTTAGCATAATGGCTATGTCGCTGGACTCCCACATAGTCGACAGCGGTTTGGGTCCCAGACCCGGTGACTTAAACTCACGCTGGGCACGTGTGCGTGCGTGCCCAAGATCCTGAGTGGAGAATGGAGGAGAAGGGATTGCGGCGTGGCCATCCCTCTTGTGTGGGGGGGTGATTTATCGCTTTCTATCTCTCTGTCTCTCTCTGTCTGTCTGGTGAATGCACATGGCCTATAGTAAAAACCTCTCAAAAACTTTTTTAAAAATAATAATAACAAATATAATCAAGTAAATAAATATTTAAAAAATACTTGGCAGTGATGGTGGGGTGATATAATGAGATCTTAGAGAGAGAAGATGGTTCTGGAAATAAAATAAAACATAACCTTTTTAGGCAGTTGGTACACAAAATTTTGGAAAACAATTATTTTCAATAGTTATGGAGAGAAAAGTATATCAAATAATTTTTATGTTTCTAGATCAGGTACTGTATGAGAGATGACATGACTTTATAGTGAATATAGGTGGAAGAAAAACAGAATGGGAGGAACAATATGATCATAAAATTTACCAAATCAACATTGTTTGCAACTTCCAGTTATTTTACTGCCTTTAATTATCTTCACCAGGCAGACAGATCAAATTACTTTATTTTGCTAACTCTCCAAAGAGACATTTGTTTCAGTATCAATTAAAAAGTTTGTTTCATTTTAACTTTCACTTCACAAGGGCTGCTATTTCCATCCTTAATGATATATAAGAATCAGTATGAGGGGGACCAGCAGATAGCATAATGGCTATGTCGCTAAGCTCCTGTGGTTCAAGTCTTAAACCCAGTGGCTTAAAATCATGACGGGCATATGTGCATGCATGGTCATGATCTCAAGGAGAGAATGGAGGAGAAGGGATTGTGGTATGGCTATCCCACCCCCCCAGGGGGTGATTTCTTGCTTTCTTTCTCTTTGTCTTTCTGGGGAGTACACATTGCCCTATAGCAAAAACCTCCCAAAACAAACAAACAAAAAACATTTTAAAAAAAGCATATCAGGGCCAAAAGGTGGCATGGTGTTTAAAGTGCTGGACTTCCACATGACTGAATGTGATTGGAGTCCCTTACCTGACAGGTTGAAAATCACGCTAGGCTGATGTGCATACCCAAAATCCCAGGAGGAGAATATAGGAGAAGAGATTGTAGCATGGCTATTCTCCCTGCGGGATGATTTCTCATTTTCCCTTTTCCTTCTCACTGTCTCTCTCTGGTGAGTGCATGCACCCTATGACAAAAACCTTAAAAAAAAAAAAAAAAAAAAGAACTATAGAATGCCCAAGCTCCCAGCTAACACATCATTATATCACAATATTATTGCTGTTATTTGCATTTTAAACTCTGTAATGTTGCTTCTTTGACTGCTGCTCAGTTATATTTAAAATTCTCTCTCTATATTTATAAGCCTTAGACATTTCAGAAAATCATATTACTGATGGGGCAAAGGAGTGATGAGCAAAAATAAGATTCAAAAGAAAGTTTACTCAATTCACCGGGGAATGAAGTCATGCTATTTATGAATTTTTTTAGGTTGTTTTAGCACTGAAAGTTTAGAATTCGAACAGCTAAAAAGTCCTGATTCTATTAAATTTTAACTTTTCTAATGGTGATACTTAGGTTTAGTCCTCTTATCTAAACCAGAGATGTATGGAGACAGAGATAGTGACAGTTCCAGCTCTCGCTTTAGTTTGTTTTGAGTTCCTTGGAAAGGATATCTTATAATGCAAAATATAGGAATTCAAAATAACTTGTGTCTATCATTTCTAAATGTCTATTTTTCTTATACATTTGAGCAAGAGATATTAGCCCAGAAAGAATTTGTGTAATCAGGATGGAGAGAAATCCTCATTTTGGAAAAAAATGGCAGAATGTGAAATAAATCAAATGAGTCTCATGAGTTAATACTTTTAAATAACAACAATAGCATTAGTAGTTAGTGAAGATATGATCAGTTTTAAGCCCAGTAGATCTGTCATTGCTGTAATGTTTAGAGCATTCAGGAAATTTCTCTTAGGTTCTATGTAGTAATTCTATAGTACTTGATAGCATGTGTTACCCCCTGACTTTTATTTATGACCTTGAATTTTCCCCATTGCAGCTATTTCCCATTAGTGAAAAACAAAGAATGTGTAAAAGTGATGGCAATAAACACTGAGAAGACGTTTGTTTTGTGTAACTCTAATATGGAGAGAGGTAGCACATAAATTCATGTTGGCAGGAGCAGAAATATATATATTTTTTCAATTTCAAAACAATAGATTCTTTTGCTGAAAGTGGCAGGCATGTCTAAATATGTTCTAGGCAACTGTCGGTGGTGACAGTTTGAGAGAAAGCCGTAAATAAAGTGATAATTGTTTTCCACAATTTCTATAAATGTATGTTCTTCAAATAATAGTTCAGTGACTATACACATACCATGCTAGAGAATTTCAATATCACGCGCTTATTGAGAATTATTCCAAATAAAAACAACGAACACATAAAACAGTCAACACAGCCCTGGGAAGGAAGGATTCAGAATTAAAAACAAAACAGAACAAAACAACAGAAATTTTTAAAGGCCTTAAACCATGACATCTTTGATGCATAGAGCTTACTTGTGAGGTGTATACAATTTTAAGGGGCAGGTTAAGTTTTAAGTCCAGTGGCTACAAATTGGTTATAACTTTATTTCAAGAAATATTTGTAATAAACTCACACATCATTTATTAGATTGTTAGGCTGTTAACATGATGCACTTGACAAAATGATGATGATTATTTTTTCTTATCTAAGGCTAGAAAATTGCTTAAGAAAAATAAAATCCATATATGACAGATTTAAAACTAATAATCAATGTAGTAAAAAATATTGGAAACAAGGGATAGATAGAAACACTACACAGGGATTTGTAAACATTGAATTTTATCCGAAGACTGCAGTGGCATCAGGACAGCAGATGGCAAAGTGCTCACAGCACAGGAAGACGTCTGAAACCACTGGAAAGTATATTTCAAGAAGCTATATGAGGTACCAAGGGACCTTACAGACAGTACCAAGTGTGAGGCAATCATCTGCACAGCCGTAAAATAACCTTCACCTTTCCTGGCAGAGAGAGAAACTGCAGTAAACAAGCTCAAACTGGGAAAGGCACATGGTACCACATTACAGATGAACTCATAAAGGAGGTGGCAACTGCGCACTTAGTGTCCTTCATAAAACCTGTCAGTGGGCAAATGAGAAACAAGGGACTGGCTGAGTACCAGTGCAAATCAATCCACATAACATTCTTCCTAACCAGCCAGACATGCAAGAGCAAGGCTGCTGAAAATCATCATTCTTACATGTAGAGGCTGGGCGGCCACATGTTGAAACTGCCTGCAAAGCAAAGGCAAACTTGGGGTCAGAACAGATTAAGTTGAGAACTACAAAGAGGGGATAATATTCCCATTTTAATCTGATGAGATAATCCAATCAGACTTTCTGCTTGGATTTCACTGATTACAAAGGTCTCTATGCTGAAGAGTGCAAATTGAAAGACTTTTTGATGATTTATAATGATAACTTGATTGTAATAGGGTGCATAATCACATTTCTAGGAACAAAATACCCTGAACACACATCTAATAGTGTTCCATTATGTATTAAAAATCTTAACATATTGTAAATTTGATAAATATCTGAAGCTCTACCCTTGAAATAAAGAAAGAGGAAAGGAAAAAAAAATGGAAAGGAGAAGGAAAGAAAGAAGGGAGGAAAGAAGGAAGGAAGGAGAAAGAGAAAGAAGGAGGAGGAAAAATGATTTGAAGGATTTTTTTTTTTAAATCTAGATTTGTCCCTTTTGTTTTCTGCTAATGAAACCAAAATTGTGTTGTGACTTTTCCTCATGTCTCTGTTGCCTTGAAAACTGACCTTTTTTTTTTTTTTTTTTTTTTTTTTTTAATTGTGTGTGGTGGTGTGGTGGGAGTGATGTGGAGGTGGAGGGATATAGAGGTTATTACACTTTAAGCTTTTTTTCCAGCCACAGATAACCAAATTATCACTAAATCTTTTATATTCTAACCAAGACATATGTCTTAAATTCATCCTAAACTCGGGACCAGCAGATGGCATAATATCTATGTTGCTGGACTCCCATGTAGTCGACCGGAGTCCCGGAACCAGTGGCTTAAACTCACGTAGGGTGTGTGTGCGTGTGTGCCCAAGATCTTGAGAGGAGAATGGAGGAGAAGGGATTGCGGCAGCGGTCATCTTCCGGGAGGATGATTTCTCACTTTCCGTCTCTCTCTCTCTCTTTCTGGTGAGCACACACACCCTACAGCAAAAGCCTCTCAAAAAAATTATCCCACACTTCCCGGAACCAATGGCTTAAACTCACGTAGGGTGTGTGTGCGTGTGTGCCCAAGATCTTGAGAGGAGAATGGAGGAGAAGGGATTGCGGCAGCGGTCATCTTCCGGGAGGATGATTTCTCACTTTCCGTCTCTCTCTCTCTCTTTCTGGTGAGCACACACACCCTACAGCAAAAGCCTCTCAAAAAAATTATCCCACACTTTAATTCTACTTGCCTAGTTCAGATCTTTGACTCTCTTCATCCATTTTATATTTCATTTCATTTCATATTATTTTATTTTATTTTTATTTTACTCTTCATATTTCTTCTAACTAAACTATACATATTTTTAATTGAGCAAATACCGATTTCATAGTTTTCAATAATTGTACCAGACCCTTCTGCAGGATTTGGCCATCTTCTCAACTCCCTTCTGTTGAGAGTTTTCCTCCACTTATTGTTGAAGAAAAAATTGTTTTGATTTTCCTCCTACCTCAATAGTGACTGGATCCTATTTTGAAGATTTTTTTCCCCTCAGTTTTTAAATGTTAGAGTTCTACAGAGTTTTGTTCTAACCGGTACAAGTATCGATTTATGAGCCCACTTTCAACCAGCTCACTGTCCTTCTCTGCTGTACCCTTTGCCCGTAGGATTGATCCTTGTACTCCATAACACCAGCTCCCTGTCAGTGGCTTACTCCCCCTACTCACCATAATGCTATTGAGGAATTTCCTTGTCCTTGACTTAGCCCTTCCTTAATTTTATGACTAGGGTGGTAAAAGCTTCGTGCTGTTGTTATTCTCATGGTGCCTCAACAGTCCCTAAAATCCCAGTTTATAGCACAGGCTCTGTAGCACAGTGCAGTGATTTAAGTCCTGTGCACAGGGAGAGGGATCCCTCATGGCCAACTGCAGTTCCCATTCCAGCCCAAGTGGTTTGAAAAACACCAGACGTGTATGCATGACCACAATCTAGACAGGTTAGATAAGTGGAGGAAAAGTATTTTAGCATGATCACGCCACACTGAGGTGTGCTTTTTCTTTTTCTCGTCCTGATGAGTACTGTGCACTCTGACAATTAAAAACAATAGTCCCCGTTTCTAGAGTTCGGACAATATTGGATTGTCAAAATTCTGAGTGATCCATAGTTATTGACTCTCTGTATACTTACCAGTCCAGGGCCCCCAAATTAAATCTTCAACATCCTTGACTTTCACCAATATCTTTGCTGAATTTCAACTAATGTTTCTAACTATCCCTTTTAAATTTTCACATGTATGTTCCAGAGAATAGTTCCCCATGCTCTATTCCTGGGTTCACAACCTAAGAGCTTCCTATATAGGTCTGGGATCTGCATGTGGGCTTCTGACCTAGGCTGGCTGAGACTGTTGTTGTGTTATAACACGTGTAGTCTCTTGGCAATACTCTCTCTTTCTCACTTTCTCCCAATTTCTCTCTCTTATGAAAAAAAAATAAACTCAAAAAAAAAAAGAGAGAAGTATCCATTGTAAAATTTCTAGTCTTACTATTATTATTTTATTTATTATTTGGAGAGAGATTTTTGCTATAGGGTGTGTGAGCTCTCCAGAGAGACAGAAAGTAAGAAATCACTCCCCCAGGGGGATGGCCATGCTACAATCCCTTCTCCTCCATTCTCCTCTCAGGATCTTGGGCACGCATGTACATGTTCCGCCATGAGTTTAAGTTCCCTCTGGAAGTATACAGAGGGAAAAGAGTCAATACATATGTATCACTAAGAATTGGACAATCTAATACTGTCCAAACTCCAGAAACTGGGACTATTGTTTTTCAATGGTCAGAGTGCACAAATCCTCATCAGGGTGAGAGAAAGAACAAGCACACCTCAGTGGGGCATGATCATGCTAAAATCTTTTTTCCTCCACTTCTCCAACATGTCTGGGACTCGAACAGTGATTAGTGTGTGGCAGTCCAGTATGTAACCATTACACCATCTACTGGTCCCTATCATTGTTTTTAAAATATTTTTTTGCTGAAGGACATGTTGTGCTCTCTAGAGAGAGATAGAGAGGGAGAAAGTGAGAAATCACTCCCCAGGGAAAATGGACATGCCTCATTCCCTTCTCTTTCATTCTCCTCTCAGGATTTTGGGCACTCATGTACATTCTCACACTTCCTGAAGTCACTGAGTCTGAGATTTGAACTGCACAGCCAGTCGAAGGGGTTTTAGCCATCTTAATGACAACTCCACCACCTTGCCCACATTTATTTGTTAAAATTATCTAATATGTTTTTATGTGATTATTGTCTTTAATATTTGTAGCTGCTTCTTTTTCACAATGGTGGGGTTGTTTTTATGGTCTTTCGCTTTATCCTTATACCGCTAATCTTCTGTTTCAGTAATTATAACAAAAATATTTGTTTTTTACCTTCTATCTGTGATAATTCCAAGACTTGAAGTCCTTAGCTCTGTATTGCATATGACATCGTCTGTACTTGCTGTTTTCACATTATTTACTATAAGCTTCTATTTCCTGAAAATTTCCCAATGAAAATGCTCTGTGGCATGCATTGAGATAGTTTGAATTTGCATTTGCCTCTCCCACATGTCTATGTGCACTGCTTGGAAAGAGTCATTTTTATTACACATTTTATTGTTTTTCATACTATGAAACAGGATGATTTCAAACTGCAAAACTGTGAGACTAACTTTGATTACAAAATCTCTAGGGAGGTTTTTTTTTTTTTTTTTTTTTTTTTTTAATCTCTTTTCACTCTATATTTGCAATCCTCCATTAACTGTGGAGGTGTCAGGGGATGGACTTAGGTATAATTTATCTTTATGTGCTATGCTAAAGTTGACCTATTTGGTGACTCCCTATCTTTGCAGAAGATCTTCTATTAGATTCCTATTCATGGGTGGTCTTTTACTTCTCCTGAGATTTATCCTTTTTTTTTCAAGGTCATGAAAAATAAAGTCATAAAGTGCTTAAATTCAATCTGCTCGTCAAATGCCATAGAATCAATGATCTTCTTTCTTTAGCTTTCTTCTTTTACACACAGTTTGGACTTACATGGGTTTGCATGCACATAGGCACACATGAATGTTTTCACTTTACGAGATTTTATCAAAAAATTTTCATTCTTAGTGTAAGCATCAATCAATCAGGACACAAAACTTTTACAATCCTAATATAGTTTAAATCTCTTCTGTTCTCTCTTCAGTTCAGGCCCTTATTATTTTTTACCTGGTGTATTGAAATACAATTTAACCCTGCTATTGATGACAGAGATCTTTCTCTAATTGTTCTAATCCTTGTCTGTCATTCTCATAAATAGGTCCTCTAACCTGGCATACTGCTGTTCACATCGTAAGTACCAAGTAAAAATGTTCAATAATTGTAGTGAAATCTCACTCATCCATTTAAGGTGATTCTATATTTTTCCTTCCTTTCTGAAAATAGCCCAAATTCCTTATTTGACCATTAAAAAACCTTCCTCATCTGGCCTGTACCTGCCTACTGCTTTAGCTTCAGCAAGCGCTATCCCTCTCCTCACACATTGCTCTTAATTTTCTCATTTAAAATGTTATCTGCAAAAATGAAATGTTTATAAGAGTTTGGGGTGGGAAGCTATATGAACTGCACAACACAATTTGGTAATTTGTGTAGGTTTATACAACTGTTCATTCTTGCCTTTTTAAAACTGCTCTTTCCACAGTGGCGTTCTGATATTAAAATAAGACAATTTCTTCAAGTCTCTACACAGACAACTTTCCCAATGTCATCAGAATAGAGCTAGAAATCCTTAAAATGATTGTTAATGACTTACATTTTCTAGATAGATGCCCACACACCTCTTCAACTTCTCGTCATGACATTTCCCCTCTGTTGCTCGTGTTTTTTTTTTTTTTTTTATTATCATCATAATCTTCTTTATATTACATTGGATTACATATAACTTTACATTGACTTCTATTGCTTTTTCAAAAGGGAATGCCATGCATGTCAGTCAATACAGAGGCATCGATCTCCCCGCTTTATCATTCAAAGTCTTTTCCATGCATTTCCCAATAATTATTATTATTATAATTTTTTAAAACAGTCAATCACTATTTCTCATTTTGCTTGTTAAAAGACTTCACCCATCATGAAATACTTCCCAGACCAGTCCAGTTGAGAATACTATACACGTCATCTTCAACAGATAATGAACCATATCTGTTTCTCACTAACATCCTCTCTATTGTTCACTTGCTATCTTTCTCTATCCTCTTCTCTCTTCTTTTTTTTTATAGTTTATTTTTTATTATAATTTTTTTTCCCCATCACAACACACAAATGAATTTTCCATCCAA
>NW_006159765.1:1073306-1085066 GCF_000334495.1 Tupaia belangeri chinensis
AGTGGGGGGGGTGCTGGCCAGGCTGTTCAGGCGCGCGGCTGCGCTGGGGGGCAGGAGCCCCCGGCCGCGTGGCACGCCCCCCCGGAGTGGGGGGTCACCGGCCCAGCCGTTCCCGGCGCGCGGCTACGCTTGTCGCTCGTGTTTTCAACGCACTGCCATGGCACACGTTTCCTGGTATCTCAGTGCCTCTATATATGTATCTCTTGTCTGAAAGGCTTTCCGATATTTCTTCTCGTGATTAGCTTCTGTTTCACCACCTTAGCCTTGATTTTCATAAAACCACCCATAGTTAACAGCAAATCATGTTGATTATATAGATTTAACAGATGTTGCTGTTTTCTAGTTATGTGTTCAGAAAATTACATGTGAAAATACTAAGTATAATGAAATCTGACTCATCCATTGTCAGTGATTTTATATTTGATTTGATTATATATCCGTATTTGGTTATTGGACCTCTTTCCCACAAGATAATAAATTCCACTAGGAAAAATCAGTTCGTTCACCTGTGCCCAGGACAGTCCATGGAACACAAATACCAGCTGTGAGAATGTCTGCATTTGCCTTGCTCTACAGAACAAGTCTAGAACATTTGTCAGATTCAAAAAGAAATACACAGTCCAAAAAAGTTAAGGATAATAGATGAGGCATTGTCTAAAATTCCCCCAAAATCTAAAATTCCATGATTTCCATTCCTAATAAGAAGATTTCTTATCAATCCATGTTTATAATATGATTGCATGTATATGTTGTAGGAGAGAATGAACCATATCAAGAGCACAGGGTCTATGAAGTTACCTTTCAACAGAAGCTTGGGCAGCCCTGGTACGAAGATGTACAAACACTGAAATCTTTGTCATAAAGTCTTCTTTTCTTTGTCAAAAATTTTGTTTTCAACTGTAAACAGAAATTTTCAATATACACATATTGGTGCATAATCACCTTTAGATGTGACCTGGAAGCCTACTAAAGAGTTTCACAAAGGAAAATGACAAAGAGTTCAAAATATAATTATTTCAAATGTCTGCTTACAGCAATTATTTAAGTAGTAAAAGCACTTTTTGTCATATTTTCAAGTATTAAAAATAGACTTGTGGGGGGGAGGACCAGCAGTAGGTGTAATGGCTATGTCACTGGACTCCCATGTAGTTGACTGTGGTCCTGGACCTGGTGGCTTAAACTCACGCCAGACGTGTGTGCGTGCATGCCCAAGATCTCTAAGGAGAATGGAGGAGAAGGGATTGTGGCGTCGTCATCCCCCCTGGGGGGTGATTTCTTGCCTTCTGTCTCTCTATCTTTTTCTGTCTTTCTGGCGAGCACATGTGCCCTGTAGAAAAAAAAAAATCTCCAAAAAATAAAAACAAAAAAACAAACAAAAACAAATGAACTTGGGATCAGCCAGTGGCATGGTGGTTAAGGGGTATAGATCCTACCTGGCCAACTGCATAGTACAAGTTCCAGACCTAGACCCTTTAAAAACATGCCAGGCACATGTGCAGCCTCAACATTCCAAAGGGGAAATGGAGAAGGGAATGTGGCATGACTATTTTTCAAGGGAGAATGATTTCTCACTTTTTTTTTTTCTCTCTCTCTCTGTCTCTTATCAGTGATCACACATGTCCTCTAGCAAATGTAATAATGAAAAAAATTTTAAAAAGACTGATTACAGCCATTACTGCCACCAGTTATGTCAAAATGCTAAATTGCGATTTATTAAGCAAGAGAGTTGATCACTGAAAGTAAGCATACAAAGAATGTCCCAGTTATACTTACGGTTCATTTTCTGTGTAATGTATGGTCATTTGATTTTAATTAAATTAATTAATTTAGTTCATGAGACAGACAGAGGTAGAGAGAGAGAAAGACAAGTACCCTCAATAGGATATCATCCCACAATTCCCCTTCCCCCAAGTCTTGTCAGACAACTGAGGCTCACAGGTGCACCTGGTTTAAACAAATTGACCTGGGAACCAAACTCCCAGCTCTTCCATGTGGTTTCCAGCCTTGCTGAGCATTATGTTACCACTGAATCACCACAGCTGGATCTGTGTAATTGTTTATGTCTTTCATTGCTTGGCATGAAGTCAGAGAAAGAGAACAGACTCAATAAAAAAACAACAACAAGAATCATGCAAACTTATGAAGAGAAGAAATTACTTTCTTTTCTAAAAACATAAGCAATGTTTTTGTGGAAGACAAATTTTGACAGACCAGCATTAAAAATATCCTTATTGTATTTTAATTTTGTTTTGTTTTATATTTTAAAAAAATCATGTGGATAGTCTGTTGGTCTCAGATAGCTATGAGGTTAAAATTATTTAAGATAACTCTGATTGAGTGTTATTTTCAGATCAATGTAACATCAAGGGAAAATATAGTGACAGATAATATTCCAAAAGTGGTGAAATTAAAATTCAGAACACTCTTTGAGCTATTATTTGTTTATTAATACTTTTTCTAGCATCGATATTTATTCTTGGTTATCATCCATCAGCCAAAAAATGAGAAAATATTATCCCTTATTAACATCATTGACATTTATAATTGCTCTGAATAAAAGTATAGGTCCTTACAAAAGTAAGAATTAGCCTGAATGCCATACCAAACTTTTCTACAAATGACAATTTCTAACATGTTAATAATGGATATATTAATTGAATCAAGAATATTATTATTTTTATAGAGTAATTAGTTTATAGCATTTAATTTTCTTTTTAATAATTGTAATAACATTGCTTACTTAAAATAAAAGCAACAGAACTAAACAAATAATATTATCAGTCTTTGGTTTAATTAAACAAGCCTATGGGGAATCAGGCTATTCAAATTATGAAACTTTTACTAAGTATATAAATATTACTTACTTGTAGGCACTGTACCCTAATTAGAGGTTTAAAAAAATGAGAAAATAAATGGAATTCTTCTGTGCATTGGCATTATAAGCAAATTTGATACATGCTAGAAAATATCTACTCTTTCATTTCCAATCCTTATTCTAAGCATTCCAGCTAAAAATTGAAGCTAGAAATATTTAAATTTGCCTGCTTACCAAGTGAAATACACATCCCAACTTTTAACTAAAAATAATGTTTGTATTTAAAAAATGAAAAACACAGGGTCAGCAGATGTTATAGTGGTAAAGGCTCTGGATTCCCACATGGCATTTGCTGTTCCAATCCCAGACCCAGGAGCTTGAAACTCATTCTAGGTGCATCTGCATATGAGCCCAAGATCTTGAGAGAAGGGAAGAGTAGGAATTGTGTCATGGGCCATCTCCCCTGAGGGAGGGGGATGGTTTCTCACCTTCTGTCTCTCTTTCTCTCTCTCTCTCTCCTGTGAGTGCATGTGCCTAAGAGCAAAATCTCAAATAAAAGAGAGAAAAGAGAAGAGAAGAAGAAAAGAAAAAATAAAGAAAAGAGAAAGAAGAAAAGAAAAATCAGTTCTGAATGGAAAGAGGCATTTTTTCCCCTAAATGCACAAATGCTGTATCCAATTTGCATTTTTTTCCCTTTCAGATAAGAAAACAGTAAACTGGAGTTTAATGATTGTTTTGCAACTTACTTATTGTAACACAAATGCTTTTACAATATATTATTAAAATAATTTTATTTCTTCTACATAGTTTATAATTACTAACAAAACAAAACAATAAAGGGAATATAATTTAAGAAGATGATATTAATGATAATACATTTTTGGTTTCATAAAACATTAGCTTACAAGGTCTTCTTTGAGCGTTACTATTTTATTTTCTTTTGGTAAAGGTGATAAATGAAACCAATTGACTTAATATGAGCTAGAGCCAGGTTGCACTACAACTCTCAGGTTCTTTTGAATTTGTCTCTATTTTGAATCAGAGTCTACTGTACACCTTTTGTTCTAACCTTATACTATATATTTTATAACTGTAGAAAGTTTTTCTAATACTTTAAATAGATTTTTGTTACTGCAATATCTCTCTCCTGTGAGTGCATGTGCCTAAGAGCAAAATCTCAAATAAAAGAGAGAAAAGAGAAGAGAAGAAGAAAAGAAAAAATAAAGAAAAGAGAAAGAAGAAAAGAAAAATCAGTTCTGAATGGAAAGAGGCATTTTTTCCCCTAAATGCACAAATGCTGTATCCAATTTGCATTTTTTTCCCTTTCAGATAAGAAAACAGTAAACTGGAGTTTAATGATTGTTTTGCAACTTACTTATTGTAACACAAATGCTTTTACAATATATTATTAAAATAATTTTATTTCTTCTACATAGTTTATAATTACTAACAAAACAAAACAATAAAGGGAATATAATTTAAGAAGATGATATTAATGATAATACATTTTTGGTTTCATAAAACATTAGCTTACAAGGTCTTCTTTGAGCGTTACTATTTTATTTTCTTTTGGTAAAGGTGATAAATGAAACCAATTGACTTAATATGAGCTAGAGCCAGGTTGCACTACAACTCTCAGGTTCTTTTGAATTTGTCTCTATTTTGAATCAGAGTCTACTGTACACCTTTTGTTCTAACCTTATACTATATATTTTATAACTGTAGAAAGTTTTTCTAATACTTTAAATAGATTTTTGTTACTGCAATATATTTTCCCTGAATTAGATAACAATAATTCACATAGCTAAGTGAATCATAGTTTTTCTCCTCTCTTTTGTTCTATTGGCTATATAAGCCCCCAAAAGATAGTAACAAAAGATAAGCTAGAATGAAAGTATATATTCACATGTTCCTCCTATGAATACATTGTTCTAATAACATTCTCAATTATTAAAATGTTTCAAGAGGTTGTGTTATCATTATTTTTTTAAACTAATATTTTTATGTAATGAGGAATAACATTACTCTGATAAATTACAAGTTGTTTTTAAAAAACCAGAAATTTTGGGACAGCAGGTGGTGTAGTGGTTAAGGCACTGGACTCGCACATGGCTGACCATGATTTGAGTCCTAGACCCAGAGGCTTGAAACTCATGCCTAGTGCCGAGTGCAAAATCCAGAGAGGGGAATGGAGAAGGGATTACTGAGTGGCTATCCCCATTTGGGGCTGAGTTTTCAGTTTCTCCCTCTCTATCTCTTTCTGTCTCTCTGGAGAGCACATGTGTCCCATGGCAAAAAAATCTCACCAAAAACAAATACAAAACAGTCTGCAATGCTGACTTTTCTCTTTATCCTCTTTTCCTAGGAGAGTTATCAAGTGAATAAAAATTATTTTAGGTACATTTTTTAATTATACAAAAACACATATACCTTATTTTTATTGTAAAATACATATGTGAATAAAGGTTTTTCAAAGGATGTCAACTTGGTCTTTCTTTATTATTCATGTTCTGAGTTTCCTTCCACTATACTTCCTCTTCCTTTGAGGAAGTATATATATATATATATATATATATATACACACACACACATATATATACATATATACATACACATACACACACACAAAGGAAGTATATATACATATATACATATACATACACACATATATATATACATATATACATATACATACACACACACACACACACACACTGGCAACCCATTCTTTTAGTTGACCTTCATTTAAAACATAATTTATTTTATTTATTAATTGATTATTTTTCTCCTCTAAGGCATATGCTCTTGCCAGAGAGAAAGAAATCACTTCCCAGGAGAGAAGGCCACACTGTAATCCATTCTTCATTCTCCTCTTGGGGTTTTGGGAACACATGCACATGCTACTAACATGATTTTCAAACGATTAGGTTCAGGACTCGAACAGTGTAGTCAACAATGTGGCATCCAGCTGCTGTAACCTCTATGCCATCTGCTGGCCCAAGAAACACTATTTTTCCTATCATTCCTGAAGAATATTATTGCTGAGGAAAGAATTTGGGCATGACCGTTCTTTTACTTCTGCTTTTACAGATGGTTTGGCATTTTCTTCTGGCTTAGGTAGGAAATTCACATTCATTTAAATAATTATTCCTATGTTATTCATTCTATTTTTTCTTTGTTTTCAAGGCATTTTCTTTTTCTTTGGATTTTAGCAATTTTATTATGATATCTGAATGTAGTTTTATTCTATTTATCTGTTTAGGGTTCATTGAGTTTCTTGTATCTGTAAATTTATGTCTTTTATTTAATTTAAGAAGTTTTAAGCCATTATATCTTCAAATGTTTTTCCTGAACCAATCACTTTTTCCTCTTCTGATACTTAAAATACGTGAATGTTGGCTTTCATATTGTCTCATAGGTCAAGCAAATAGTTCTTTTTTAAAATTTATTTTATTTTATACATTCAATCACAATACGTCTCTTAGCTTGTAAAGTGAATTTACCCAACATAAAGACACTTCACACCAGTCCAGTTGATGACTATACATGATCATTTTATATTTTTAATTATTTTTGTCTTTAGCTCATGTTTGGGAGTTTCTGTTGGTGTATCTTAAAGTTTACTTTTTCTTCTGTCTTCTCCATTCTTTCAAGTAGACTTCTTTCCCACTAACTCAATTTTTATTTCTGCTATTGTTTTCAGATCTAGAACTCTTACAGTTCTTATTTTTTAATTTTTTTCAATGATATAGTAAGATTTATTCCTTTTTTAAAATTAATTATTTTTACATTTTTCCACATTTACTTTACATATCAAAAAATTGTTCATACTCCATAGTTCTTGATAGTTAATAAACAACTTCAAAATTTCAAAATACTAAATTTTAAAGATAATGTTCAAAATATTTCTTATGACTTTGCATACTTTTGTTTGTGACTCTACAGCAGCAGAGATAGTATGGCTTTAAGTATTTCTGAGAAAATATTTACATGTCAACTACTCAAATTGTTGAAAAGCAAATGCCCAACACACTAATCACACATCAACCTTCTCAATTCAGACCTGTCTACAAAGTATTTTGTGATATACCATTTGCTAGCAAAGATAAGTCTCTTTTTCTTTTTTCAAGATTTTCCTCAAGATAATGCTCTGGTGTGGTTGCTCTTTTGCAATCTCTACTGATTACAACACTGGGCTAGAAAAGTCCAGGTTATTTTATGGTACAAATTCTTTCATATATCTTGTCTAATCCTCTCTGCCAAGCAAAACTATTTATGGTGCCAGGTCATCTTTCTAAGAGCTTCTGTTGGCTTACTTGAGATCCACCTTAGTTATTTATAACTTCTATGTCTTTGTTGAGACATTTATTGTCCCACCGGCCCACCCAGGTCTTTACTGTTTAAGTCATGATCATTCTAGCTACTTTGTGATTTTTGATCATTGAACATTTGGGTTGTCTTGATATTAGTGTCTTTTGATCTTTTTATCTTTGAAATCTATTGAGGTTTCCCTTGTTCTTTGTCACATGGTCATCGATTATATCACAGAAATTTTGAAAACCATGTGTTGAGATTCTGAGGGCTGTTAAAGTCCTCCTGGAAGTGTTGGTATAATTTTTGTTTGTTTCAGAAGGCAGTACAGCTCAAATTCTGATCTGGGCTCTCTGACATGTGATTAAGTTTTGTTTTGTTTTTGGTAGAGGTTTTTGCCTTAGGATGACTGTCCTCACTAGAGAGAAACTGGCATTAAGGAAGCAGAGCACCACTGCAAACTTCCTGGGAGATGGTTTATTCTAAATCAGCTTTTAAAACTATGAATATATATATTTTTTTCATTTCCAGAGGAAGTGTACACTTGACAGAGAGAGAGAGAGAGAGAGAAGACAAAGGGAGAGGGAGAAGAAGAAAACTCCCCTCCCCCTGAGGTGTGGTCATACTTCAATCCCTTCTCCTCCATTTCTTGGTTCTATGGAGACTTTAGGCATGCACACGCACGGTTATTTTGATTTTCAAGTCCATGCCAAGGTCAGGATTCAAACCACTGTCTTTTCCATGTAGAATTGGCTACCTTAACCACTAGACCACAGGGTTAAACTGTAGGTAGTATTCAAAAGAGGAATTAATGTCATATCTAATTAATAAAACAATGCTAACAAATAGCACTGTTTACTTATGAATGGTGCTCTTAATGAATATCTATTAAAAAATCTTGTCACATATTTTGCATCATATAATCCATAAAATAGATGAATTGTAGAACTAATTATTAAAAAGGAGCAAATAGCTTCTACAATAAAAGGAAAATGAGATCATTCAGATGTATGATAAAGATTCTCATGTATGAGACAGTCAACTACTTCTTTAAAAAGACACAAAAACACTAAAATTAAAAGAAAAAAGTAGCAAGTAGTCTTTGTTTAAAATAAAAACTTCTATTTATCAAAATACATGTACAAGAGAGCTAAAAAAGCTAGTGAGAAGTTAATATTTGCATGCATATATGTATTAAGTACCTGTATTCAAAATACATAGTAAATTTCTAGAAATTAAAATAAAGGTAACCAAATACTAATAAGTGTTCAAAAACTTATCAAGTACTTCATAAAAGAGTATTTTCAAGTCATCAGAGAAAAGGTGCTCAATATCCTTTGTATCATGGGAAGACAACTTTAAACCGTAGCAAACTACAACTACACTCATAAAAGAACAACTGAAATTAAAACAACTGACAATACAGGACCAGCAGATGATGTAATGGCTATATCACTGAACTTTAATGTAGTTGACTGGGAGTTGGACTCGGAGGCTTAAAACTCATGCTGGGTGCACGTGCTTGTGTGCCCAAGATCCCAAGAGGAGCATGGAAGAGAAGGTATTGTGGCATGGCCATCTCCCCTGGGGGGTGATTTCTCATTTTCTGTCTCTCCGTCTCTCTATGTCTCACCTGTGAGAGCATGCACCCTATAGCAAACAACATATATAAACTGACAATACTAGTATTGGTGAGAATATGAAATAACTGAAAGTCTCTGTGCTGGTGGAAGGGCACAAATATTGCAGCTACTTAAAAATATTGTGGGCATTATCTGCTAAATCTAAGTATATGGGGACCAGAGGATGGGATAATGGTTGTATCGCTGGACTCCCACATAGTTGACTGCAGTTCGAGTCCCAGAACTGGCGATTTAAAACTCTCGGTGTATGTGTATGTGTGTGTGCATGCGTGCCCAAGATCCTGAGAGAATGAAGGAGAAGGAATTGCAGCGTGGCCATCCTCCCCAGAGAGTGAGTTCTTACTTTCTGTCTCTCTGTCTCTGTTTCTTCGATGAGTGCACGTGCCTTTATAGCAAAAATATCTCTAAAATTAAACTAATTTTATATGTATATGCCAAATCTAGTAATTCCATTCCTGGGTATACATGAAACAGAAGTGAATGGTTATGCCTTTTTAAAACTTACATGAGAAATTTTATACGCTTTATTCCTAATGGAAAAAGAGCCTGAAACAAACCAAAAGCTCATTTACCAAAAAATGACATGGTGGATAGTTGTAGCAAATAGTAATGGCTTCCAATTTCTCATCCTTGATACATTCATGCCATTCTGTAGTCCTGAGACACACTCGCTTCAGGCTTGATTATGTGAATAGCTTTGCCCTGTATGATAGTGTGATGACAGCAAATGTGACTTGAACAGTTGGTTGGAAAATGCTTGCACATTAGGGCTTTTTTGTTTGTTTGTTTGTTTTTCTCTGCAATCCTGGATCCACTATGCATAAGTCTTGCTGTAACCTGATGGAAGTTTCCATGCATAGCATTTTTCAGCTATCAATTTGTTTCTGTCCTGTTCAAGTCCATTTTTTGCTAACTGTTTACACCCATTGCTTTGTAATGCTTGAGTTAGGTTCTATAAATATTTCTTCTTTCATAGCTGGTACAATGTGGAAACATTGGAGAGGCGCTGCTAGAGAAAAATCACTCTTTATGAGTCTGGTGTGTGTGTGTGCGTGCGTGTGTGTGTGTGTGTGTGTGTGTGTGTTTATTGTTGTTATGGTTGTTTTTGTTTTCTTCCTGAAAGTGGGACACCTTCAGGAGGCTTTTTGTGGAGGCATTGTGCTCAACAATGTTGGAGTCTGAGTTGCACATACTCTGAAGTGTCACTGGAACTCCAATAGACAACATCCTGGTAAGTTTCCCCGGCATCAGTGAGTGTGAAAGATTCACATACTTCAGCAAATATTTCTTACTCTGTAGTTGGCCACACTAAACCTCTCCAAGGTGGTCTTGTTTTTGAGGCAACAAGATATTATGGCATTAGAGAATTACATTAGAAAGTGACTAAAAGGAAAGAGAAACCTTATGTGATTCTGTAAACATTCTACATCTTAATATACATAAGTTATCATTAAGCTATAGATTTGAGGTAATGTTCTATATTAGATGTAGATTATGTCTCGATAAAAATATATCTGATAGATATAGAGATAAATAATTTAGTCATCTGCAAAAACTGCCAATCTCTGTAGTTCATCTAATGCTACCAAATGCAAAACTATATTTAATCTGTGAACCAAAAAGTACATGATATGATTTGATTTTATACTTTGTTACTTTAATGGCCATAGCTTTCCAGTATAGGTACAATAAACTGATAATTTTACAGTTGCTCTAAATTTTGTTTTTATTTCTTTATTTAGATATAGCTGCAAGGTAATAGAAAAAATCTGTAAAAATAGTACAAAACATCCAATATACCTTTTATTCAGATTCAGCACTTGACTGCATGTTGCTGCATTTTCTTTATTTTCCTCTATATATTTTTATGAAACATTTTGGAGCAAATTTGAGACATTGTATCTTTTTTCTTTACTATCTGTGTTTATTTCTTAAAAACTAGACATATTCTAAACCACAGTACAGTTAACTATATGTGTGCTATTCTGCATTATAATACACTGTCATTTCCTATACTCTATAACATATTATTTTGTAATTTAGGTTTCAAATTGAGTTTTATTTTTATTTCCTCCTAAATGAATTCAAATAAAGCTTTTGGGGGAACCAGCAGTTAGTGTAATGGCTATGTCACTGGACTCCCATGTAGTCGACCGTGGTTCACGTTCCGGACCCGGTGGCTTAAAACTCACGCCGGGCACGTGTGCGTGCATGCCCAAGATCCCAAGAGAATGGAGGAGAAGGGATTGCGGCATGACCATCCCCCCTGGGGGGTGATTTCTCGCTTTCTGTCTCTATGTCTCTGTCTGTCTGGCGAGCACACGCGTCCTATAGTGAAAACCTCTCCCCCCAAAAAAAAATTAAAAAAAAAATAAAGCTTTTGGCATCAATTTTATTGTACTTAATAAAATATGTTATGGTCAGTTGAAAAAGTAAATTTGGGATAGAGGGGAGATAGCATCAGCATAAAATTAAGCAGATAAAAAATAAAGTATAGGGAACCAGCAGTTAACTTAACGGCTATGTCGCTGGACTCCCATGTAGTCGACCACGGTTCGCGTCCTGGACCCGGTGGCTTAAAATTCACTCCAGGTGTGTGTGCCCAAGATCCCAAGAGGAGAATGGAGGAGAAGGGATTGTGGCATGACCATCCCCCTGGGGGGTGATTTCTCACTTTCTGTCTCTATGTCTCTCTCTGTCTGTCTGGCGAGCGCACGTGCCCTATAGCAAAAACCTCTCAAAAAATAAATAAATAAATAAAATATAGACCCCCCCTTCTTCATTTTAGAAATAGTTTTACAAATTATAGTTTCTTTATACATACTTGGAGTGATAAATTGCTTTATCATCAACACTTCGCCTTTAGTTGTGACTTTTTGAAAAGAACAGTTTCTTTTTTCTTTTTTTTAAGAGAGTATTTTTTGCTATAGAGCATGTACACTCACTAGAGAGACAGTGAGACAAAGAGACAGAAAGTAAGAAATCACTCCC
>NW_006159765.1:1085123-1085467 GCF_000334495.1 Tupaia belangeri chinensis
TTTAACCCGCCAGTTCGGGGTCTTGAGCCATGGCTGACTATGGGAGTCCAGCAATGTAACGATTATACCATCTGCTGGCCCTGGCAAAAACAGTTTCAATAAATCAAAATATATGGGAAATGAAAATCTCTTCAGCAAATGGTGCTGGAAAAACTGGATTTCCACTTGCAGAAAGATGAATCTGAACCCTTACCTCTCACCTTTGACAAAAATCAAGTCAAGGAGATCAAAGATCTAAATCTAAGACCTCAAACTATAAAATTGCTCCTAGAAAACACTGGGGAAACTCTCGGAGACATTGGCATAGGGAAAGCCTTCTTAAATAAGACCCCCAAAGCACAGAT
>NW_006159765.1:1085971-1121955 GCF_000334495.1 Tupaia belangeri chinensis
ACCATCCCCCTGGGGGGTGATTTCTCACTTTCTGTCTCTATGTCTCTCTCTGTCTGTCTGGCGAGCGCACGTGCCCTATAGCAAAAACCTCTCAAAAAATAAATAAATAAATAAAATATAGACTCCCCCTTCTTCATTTTAGAAATAGTTTTACAAATTATAGTTTCTTTATACATACTTGGAGTGATAAATTGCTTTATCATCAACACTTCGCCTTTAGTTGTGACTTTTTGAAAAGAACAGTTTCTTTTTTCTTTTTTTTAAGAGAGTATTTTTTGCTATAGAGCATGTACACTCACTAGAGAGACAGTGAGACAAAGAGACAGAAAGTAAGAAATCACTCCCAAGGGGTGATGGTCACACTGCAATCCCTTCTCCATTCTTCTCTTGTGATTTTTGGGAAATATACACCTGCACCTGGTATGAGTTTTAAGCCACCAGTTCTGGGACTTGAACCATGGCTGACTATGGGAGTCCAGCAATGTAACGATTATACCATCTGCTGGCCCTGGCAAAAACAGTTTCAATAAATCAAAATATATGGGAAAGGAAAATCTCTTCAGCAAATGGTGCTGGAAAAACTGGATTTCCACTTGCAGAAAGATGAATCTGAACCCTTACCTCTCACCTTTGACAAAAATCAAGTCAAGGAGATCAAAGATCTAAATCTAAGACCTCAAACTATAAAATTGCTCCTAGAAAACACTGGGGAAACTCTCGGAGACATTGGCATAGGGAAAGCCTTCTTAAATAAGACCCCCAAAGCACAGATTAATCCCCAAAACAGACAAATGGGATTACATCAGACTAAGAAGTTTTTGCATGGCAAAAGATACAGTAATTAGTGTGAATAAACAGCCTTCAGAATGAGAAAATATTTTTGTAAATTATGCAACAAATAAGGGACTGATAACCAGAATACACAAGGAACTCAAGCAGCTGTTTGGACAAAAGATGATCAACTGCCGGGGTCCAGCCTCGGCACCTTCGCCGCCTTCGTCGAGATAACCCACCCACACTGAGGCTGGACCCCGGCAATCAACCATATTAAAAGATGGGAGAATGAGTTGAAAAAAACACTCTCTAAAGAATGACATATGAATAGCCAAAAGGCTTATGAAAAAATGCTCATCATCCCTCATCCTAAGGGAAATGCAGATCAAAACCACAGTGAGATACCACCTAACCCCAGTCAGAATGGCTAAGATTAAAAAAACAAAAAATGGTAAGTGTTGGCAGGAGTGTGGTGAAAGGGGAACTCTCTTCTCTGCTGGTGGGAATGTAAATTGGTCCAGCCACTGTGGAGAACAATTTGGAGATTCCTCAAAAATCTACAAATAGAACTACCACATGATCCAGCAATCCCACTCCTTGATATCTACCCAAAGGACAGAAGAATTCTTCATCGGAAAAGTGCTTGCACATCGATGTTTATTGCAGCACTATTCACATTGCTAAGACATGGAACCAACCAAAATACCCTTGAACAGATGAATGCATTGAAAAACTGTGGTGCGTATATTTTATGGAATACTATTCAGCCATAAAAAAACAAAAAAAAAAACCCCTGGCTTTTGACAAAAAGTAGAAGAATATGGAAGATCTACTGCTGAGTGAAGCAAGCCAGGCTATGAAGGAGAGACACTGTATATTGCCACTTAATGTATACTGAGGGTCCTCACTATGACTGAAACTGATTGACTGAAGGATATACAAACACAGTAAATGAGTGTAAATACCAGATTTAGTGTTTGTGGAAGAGTAGAGCCTGAGGAAGGACATTTAGAAGAAAAATACGGAGGCAAAGCATTAATAGGACAAAGAAATGTGATATTATCTGTTGAAACTATTTCACAGTTTCATCAACTGGACTAGGGAGAAATGTTCACATACTGAAATATTCACTTTGTAAGCCAAATCATGTGATTGAATGTATAAAAGAAAATGAAATTTAAAAAAAAGAAAAAATATACTGTTACAAAGAGTAGCTTTGGAAAAATGTTGTAAACTCTTTCATTTAAAGAATTATGATTCCTTACTTAGAATCATGGCAATTTATAAGTTGTCACAAAAGGCAAACCTGTAAATGAAAGACACTGCTCTTGGCCAAGCACCTGTAGTCAAAAACTTAAACTTTAATGATCAGTCAATGTGAGAAATAAAGTCCTACATTAACAAGATGCTGGTAATAGTTTAGTAAATTATAAAACAAATATTTGGATATATGTTCACATTAATTTCTAAACATTATATTTAAAACTTCATTTTTATTTTGGTTCATGATCTGATCACAGAGGCCTTTCTAAGGAAAACATTTGGTATGATATTTATGGGAATGAAGGAAGTTCTGTTTATCTATTTTCACTTTTCAGAGGACCTAAAAACTTGGTTCCTTAGGGCAATTGTTTTATTTTATTCAAAATTTTCAGTCTATTTTGAGAAGTGCCTGTCTGGATGGTTCATGTTTGATCCCTATGAGGTGATAGGGATTGGTACATTAGCATCTACTTCAAAGATGGCATCTTCCCTCACATGGCTGTCACCCTAGTGATTGTTAGCTTCCTTTTGTCTCCCTACAACCTTGTTTTTCAGGGAGTCTTAAGTAGCATGGATTTCTTGTACATTCTTGAATCACAGCCCTACCCCTGGAAGGGGCATCAGTGGAGACTTCATATCACACTCTCTAATTGCATTCTCAACTTAATCCATAAATGCATTATATGTTGCTTTTATTATCATTACATTAGTCCAAAATCAAACAAATGGGACAAAAGGTGGTATGGTGGTTAAATGAGCTAGACTCCCACAAGGCCAACCACGGTTTAAATCCAGGATTTGGTGATTTGCTTTCTCTCTCTCTCTTTCCTTCTCTGGTCAAATTAAAATAAATAAATAAATGAATAAATAAAGTTAAATATAATAATTCTTTAAAAAAATTAAACAAGTGAAAACTTTGTTCAAATAATCTATACATACTCTATTTTTTCTAACATGAATAAATCATAGAATCCTCCGATTAACATAAAATTGTTATTTAAGCAAGTTTATAGCATATTGTTTTTAATAATGTGATAGACAAATTATATTCTTGATAGGGTTATATACTACAGTTTTAAAATCAAAATCTTATTTAAATTCCATGTTATGTCATTTTAAGTTTTTATTGTCTCCCAACTCTAGTGTGACTATCAATTATTTTACCAAAGATCCACTCAGAGTTTCTTAATAGAAATTTCTACTTAATAATGTTACTTAATAACCTTAATTTAATTTTTTTTGAGAGGTTTTTGCCATAGGGCGCATGTGCTCGCCAGACAGGCAGAGAGAGACAGAGAGACAGAAAGAGAGAAATCATCCCCCAGGGGGGATGGCCACGCTACAATCCCTTCTCCTCCATTCTCCTCTCAGGATCTTGGGCATGCACACACACGTGCCCGGCGTGAGTTTTAAGCCACCAGGTCCGGGATGGGAACCGCAGTCAACTACATGGGAGTCCAGCTACATAGTCATTACGCTAACTGCTGGTCCCAGTAACCTTAATTTTTTTAAGAGAAAGTTTTGCTATAGGGGAGAGATTTTTGCTATAGGGTGTGTGTACTCATTGAAAGACAGAGGCAGAAAGTGAGAAATCATCCTCTAGGGGGGATAGTCTCACCACAATCTCTTCACCATTCTCCTTTTGGGATTTTGAATATGCATGCGCATGTGCCTGATGTGAGTTTTAAGCTGCCAGGTACAGGACTCAATTTGAAGTGGACTCCATGGGAGTCCAGTGATGTAATCGTTGCGCCATCTGCTGGTCCTCATCACTTAATATCTAAGTTGATTGTATATGAACATGTCAAGGATTGTAATTACATTTAATTGTTAAAGAAAATAATTCACGTTGATAGAAGTTGGTATAGCCTCCTCAATACTTACATTATAAGATGCATTGAGATTTCAGCATATAAATGTGTCATTTCCATTTGAAATAATCATGTGGAACTATCTAAACATTGAATGCTTTGCTATGCCTCTTTGATTTGGTACTCCCATTGAGTCCTTTTCAACACATTTAAAGAACTAATGTGTTAACTTTCATTCATTTTACTCCTTTAACAGAATTATAATGCATGAAATTAAATAATATCAAGTTCTATAATGCATTAAATATTCATCAAGATACTAAAAAGTAATTAGAAGGTAATTTTTTTCCCTTTTAACAATCTTCAGTCTGTATATGTGTTCGAATATTTATAAATTGAAAATAACAAGTAACATAGAATGACAAGTATTTCTAATTGTTTCTTTGCTGCTCTAAAATACAGTGATATTCTCTCACTAGTAAAATCTAAACCATTTATAATTTCAAGTTCTGAAATATTTGTATTCTAGAAATTAGTAGTAACATCTACAATAACAAACAATTCTTAAATTACCACTAATAAAGTGAATGAGAACTGGTAAAAATTGAAAGCAATATATAATTCTAGTTGTGTACACAAACTGAGGTGACTAATCACAATGAAGAACGTTGAAGAACAGATTGAGTCCAGATGACAAGGCAAAAGAATTGCTAAGTAAGTTATGTAAGTTTGGGTGAAGACCTATGCTTATTCCTTACTAGACAATTATTTACTTCCAATTCATTTAAATTCTGACTTAATTAAGAAAAGTGAAAACTTTTAGCCACATAATGCTCCAAGAAAGAATAATGTATAACATTTTTTGAAAATAATTATTTGGTTAAACATAGTTGAGATATTTCAACTCTTTCAGGATTTAGGATTTGAATATTGAGCTTACTCACTTATCCAGAATACAGAATTCTACTTGAGCTCAGAACAAATTAAACATTACTGTGTTAATAATTAGAAAATCAATTCTATCTTTGGGACCAGCAGATGCCATGAGGGTTACATTTCTGAAATCCCACATAGTTGACTGTGGTTCAAGTACTGGGCCCAGCAGCTGAAAACTCATACCAGGCATCTGTGTGTGCATGCCCTGAATCTGGAGAAGAGAATGGAGAAGGTACTGTGGTGAGGCCGTCTTCCCTGTGGGGTGTTTTCATGCTTTCTGTCTCTGTGTCTCTCTCGGTGTATCTGATAAGCACACATATTCTATAGCAAAAATCTGTCTAAAAAAGAAATCTACAGATAAAAGAAAATCAGCCCAATTTTTTAAAAAAATTTAAAAAGCACTGTAGAACATATATATATATATATATACACACACACACACACACACACACACACACACACTAAACGAAAATGAAAAGCTAATTTGGATCCCAATAGCTTTTATAGCCTAGAAATAAGACATCAGCTTTTTTTTTTTTTTTGGAGAGGTTTTTGCTATAGGGTGCGGGTGCTCACCAGACAGACAGAGACAGAGAGACAGAAAGCGAGAAATCACCCCCCAGGGGGGATGGTCACGCCGCAATCCCTTCTCCTCCATTCTCCTCTTGGGATCTTGGGCACACACGCACACGCGCCCGGCGTGAGTTCTAAGCCACCGGGTCCGGGATGCGAACCGCGGTCGACTACGTGGGAATCCAGTGACATAGCCATTACGCTAACTGCTGGTTCCCCAAGACATCAGCTTTTTGAAAGACACAGTCTATGATAATTCATACAAGGAGAAATATATAAAATGAACAGGCCTATATCTATTATAGAAATTGAATCATTAATTAATAATGTTCTAAAATAAAAAGCACCTGGCAAAGATGGGCTCACTGAAAAATTCTAACAAATATTAATTGAAAAATTATACCAGTTGTTTATAATAATGTTCAGAAAATAATGCAGAACAAATGCATTCTATTTTGTGTAAATCTATTACACTAATACCAAAATTAAAAAAAGACATTACAAGAAAGACAAACTAAAAGCAAAAGGTTTCATGAGCATAGATGTAAGGCTCTTCAACAAAATATTAGCAAATCAAATACAGTAGTGTATAAATGGTATAATATACTATGATGAAGTAAGATTTAATCAACTATGTAAAGTTGGTTTGGCATGAGTAAATTAATTATATGATTATACCAATATTTTTGAGAAAAAAATAACAAATATTTGATAAAATTCTATTTTCTGTTAAAAACTCTCAACAAACAAATAGAGACAACTTCCTGGACTTGATAAAGAACATTTTAAAAAGTCCATCCCTAGGACCAGGAGATAGTGTCATTGTTGCATCACTGGATTCTCATGTAGTTAACTGTGGACCTGGTGGCTTTAAACTCAGGCCAGGCACATGTGCATGTGTGCCCAAAATCCCAAGAAGATAATGGAGGAGCGAGAATTGTGGAGTGGCTATTTCCTCTGTGGGGTG
Source organism: Tupaia belangeri chinensis (assembly GCF_000334495.1). Lineage (NCBI taxonomy): Eukaryota > Metazoa > Chordata > Mammalia > Scandentia > Tupaiidae > Tupaia > Tupaia belangeri. The sequence goes on from NW_006159765.1 coordinate 1,092,296, forward strand.
TTTTCTCAGTTTTCAGTTTTTCTCTGTCTCTCTCTGTCTCTCTCTGTCTCTCCAATGAGCACATGTACCCTATGTTAAAAATCTCTTAAAAAAAAAAAAAAGAAAGAAACTTTATACCTTATATTTATTGGAAAGAAACTAGATATATTCCTACTAAGTAATCAGGCAAGGGTGTTCAGTCACCATTCTTATAGTGAGAAATTCTACATTGTACTATGAACATTGCACTAAAAATCCTAGCTAATTCAATAAAACAAGAATAGGAAATGAAATTATACTGATAGGAAAAGGAGAAATTGTCCTTGTTTACAGTTGACAATATCAAATATACACAATATTTGAAAGACTCTACTAAAATGTCACTTCTGGGGACCAGTACATGGCATAATGGTTATGTCACTGGACTCCCACATGGCTGACTGTGGTTCGAGTCCCAGACCCAGAAGCTTGAAACTCATTCCAGGTGCATGTGCATGCATACCCAAAATCATAACAGGAGGCTGGAGGAGAAAGGACTGTAGCATGACCATCCCCCCCAGGGGTGATTTCTAGCTTTCTCTCTCTCTCTCTTTCTCTCTCTCTCTCATGGGCCCAGCCCATGGCTTAACTAAAAAGTTAGCCACATCTCACATAGTGACTGTATGGTTCAAGTCTTAGACCTGGTGACTTGAAAAAAATACTTCAGATGTAGGGGCATTCACTCCCCAAAATACTGAAAGGACTAGAAACTGAGGAGAAAGGATGATAGTATGACCATCCTCCCATAGGAAAGTGCAACTCACTGTCTTTGTCTCTCTCTCTCTCTCCCTTTCTCTCTCTCTGTCACTGGTAAAAACAGAAAAGAGAATAAATCAAAGAATATTTAAATAAAATTGAGAGAAAAGTCATCTAATATTGTCACAATCTCAGTTCTTTCCAACATGATCTCTAGATTCACTGAAATCGCAATGATAATACCAACATTTTATGTTGTAGAAATTAACAGACCTATTCTAACATGTGTATGAAATAAAGACCCAGAATAACTACCACAGTATTTCAAGTAATAATAAAGATGAAGGACTGATACTACCTTACTCCAAAACTTTTCATAAATTACAGCAATCAAACTATGATATTGGCCAGAGAAAAAACAATTATTTCAATGGACACATATGCTTCTAGAAATACACCACAGACATATAGGTTACTAATCTTTTATAAAGGATGTAAGGAAATGCAATGGAGAATGGAAGTTCTTTTCTAAAAAGGATACTAGAACAACTGGAAATCTAATGCAGAAAAGTGAATACAGATACTAACATTATCCTGTTCACCCAAATTAAGTCAAATCATAGACCTAAATAAAAAAATGCAAACTATGAGCACCCCAAAAGATATCATAGGAGAATATCTAGGTGACTTCGGGGTTTCAATGAGTTTTTAGCAACAACATCAAGAGCACAATTTATGAATGAAGGGGAAAAATGATAAGTTGGTATTCCATAAAATGAATAACTGCTGTTCTGTGAAAAGCACTGTAGAGAATGAAAGGCCAAGTCACAACTAGGAGAAAATATTTGCAAAGTGTCTATCTCATAAAGAATTGAAACCTGAAATACACACAAAAGGCCTTAAAAGTCAGAAATACGATAAACTGATTTAAAAAAAAAATAAAGGGCAATGGTGAGGGGGACCAGCAGGTGTAGTGGTTATATCCCTGGGCTCCTTTGTAGTCCACCATAGTTCCTATTCCAGACCTAGTTGTTTAAAACTTCTCCTGGTGTGTGTGTGTGCATGCCCAAAATCCCATAAAGCGATTAGAGAAGGGAATCCAGTATGTCCTTCCCCCCCTGGGGGGATGTTCTCTTGCTTTTTATCTCTTTGTCTCTCCAATGACCTTATAAAATAGCAAAAATCTCTCAATAAAAGGGAAAATTGGCAATAGGTTTGAACAGATACCTAAACAAAAAATATATGCAAGTGGAAAATAATCATAAGAGAGGTTCAGGGTCAGATTTTAGTAGGGCATCACAAATTGTAACCTAAACCTAAACATGATAATAGGTAAAATCCCAAACACTGGGGCCAGTAGGTGGCATGGTGGTTAAAGTGCTGGACTCCCATGTAGCCGACTATGGTTCAAGTCTTAGACCTTTCTCACTCACTCTCTTGTGACTGCACATGCACAGATTTGATAATAATAATGAATAAAATTAAATAAATAGTTCTTTAAAGAAAAAAATCCCAAACACTAACAAAACTAAGGACTGGAGAGAATTGGAGCAATAAGAATTCCAGTCATTGCTGGTGGAGCTAAAAAATGAAGAAAATTTCAGAAAAAATTGGGAAAAGTTTCTTCCAAACATACTCTTACAAGTTATCACAATGTTGCTCTGTTCTATTTACTTAAAGAGTTGAACACACAGGCCCACACAACAAAACCTGCAAACAAATGACACAAATGATTATCACAGCTTTACTTATAATTGTCAAAACTTTGAAACAACCAAGAGTAAACAAACTGTGATGTATCCATACAATGGCATCTTATTCAGCAGTAAGATATGAGTTATCAAGTCATAGAAAGACACAGAGAAATATAAAATAAATACTGCTTACTGAAGAAAGTGACTATGAGAATACTATGTACTCTATAATAACAAGTGTTTGATATTTTAGAAAAACAAAAACAAATACACACTCTAGGGACAGTAGGAAGCCCAGTAGTTTCCAAGGATTAGGAGGAAGTCATGAACTGATCAAGCACAGATATTGTTCAGGACAGAGAAACTCTTCTATATAATACTGTAATAGAGGATAGCTGCCATTCTTCATTTGTCAAAACTTACAGAATATTCAACACAAAAAAATAACTCTAATGAAAACTATGGACACTAGTAAATGATAACACATCTTCATTGGCTTATAAACTACAACAAATGTACTAAATTAATGCAAGATGTTGTTATTAGAGAAACTGGGAAGACACATGGATGTATAAGGAAACTCCGTGTTTTCTATTCAATTTTTCTGTAAACTGAATTAAAACAAATTAATTTGGCTTCTATTTTATTGTAGAGTGAAATTTTATTTAAATATATGTTTCAGCTCTAAAAATGGCTGTGAATCCATATTAAGCAAACACAAACACGTATTTTATGGCTACATTGTCTTGTTACAAATCTATCAAAGTGTTATTTTAATTTTTCTTCCAATATTATAAAATATACACTAACACATATGTAAATACTGTATTAACACTTCTACAAGAAACCAGGAGAGATTTAAGGCAAGATAGCCAAAGTTCTTTAAAGAAAAAAATCCCAAACACTAACAAAACTAAGGACTGGAGAGAATTGGAGCAATAAGAATTCCAGTCATTGCTGGTGGAGCTAAAAAATGAAGAAAATTTCAGAAAAAATTGGGAAAAGTTTCTTCCAAACATACTCTTACAAGTTATCACAATGTTGCTCTGTTCTATTTACTTAAAGAGTTGAACACACAGGCCCACACAACAAAACCTGCAAACAAATGACACAAATGATTATCACAGCTTTACTTATAATTGTCAAAACTTTGAAACAACCAAGAGTAAACAAACTGTGATGTATCCATACAATGGCATCTTATTCAGCAGTAAGATATGAGTTATCAAGTCATAGAAAGACACAGAGAAATATAAAATAAATACTGCTTACTGAAGAAAGTGACTATGAGAATACTATGTACTCTATAATAACAAGTGTTTGATATTTTAGAAAAACAAAAACAAATACACACTCTAGGGACAGTAGGAAGCCCAGTAGTTTCCAAGGATTAGGAGGAAGTCATGAACTGATCAAGCACAGATATTGTTCAGGACAGAGAAACTCTTCTATATAATACTGTAATAGAGGATAGCTGCCATTCTTCATTTGTCAAAACTTACAGAATATTCAACACAAAAAAATAACTCTAATGAAAACTATGGACACTAGTAAATGATAACACATCTTCATTGGCTTATAAACTACAACAAATGTACTAAATTAATGCAAGATGTTGTTATTAGAGAAACTGGGAAGACACATGGATGTATAAGGAAACTCCGTGTTTTCTATTCAATTTTTCTGTAAACTGAATTAAAACAAATTAATTTGGCTTCTATTTTATTGTAGAGTGAAATTTTATTTAAATATATGTTTCAGCTCTAAAAATGGCTGTGAATCCATATTAAGCAAACACAAACACGTATTTTATGGCTACATTGTCTTGTTACAAATCTATCAAAGTGTTATTTTAATTTTTCTTCCAATATTATAAAATATACACTAACACATATGTAAATACTGTATTAACACTTCTACAAGAAACCAGGAGAGATTTAAGGCAAGATAGCCAACTAGAAACACTCACCATGGCATCTCTCTGGGAAGAAAGGCTAACGATTTTAAGTAAATACCTGTATACTTCTAGCAGAGGAGTAAGTTGAGACAAAGGAGTAAGTGTAGCACAAGAAAAAGACTACGGGAAATTCTGGAGTGCAGACTCTTTACCTGGAAAAGTTGGGGGTGAAGAATACAATACAGGAAATCAAAATCTCTCTTAAAAGAATTAACAACAGATTAGAACATACTAAAGAAAAATTTCTGAGGTTAAATTAAAATGTCTCTGATTTAGTTTAATTCATCAAAAATAATGAAAAAAACCCACTAAAATTGAAGACAACATATGTAAAATTTTGGACACCATTAAGGTGAATGATTATAGAATGGATATTCAAAAATGAAAAGAAATGGCTAAAAATTTAGAAAATCTGATTCATGAAATATCATCTGAAAACTTTCCAAATATAAAAAGATATACAGACATCCAGATCCTAAAACACAAAAGACATCAAATAGAATCAGCATAAAGACATCCCTTTCAAGACACATCTTTGCCAAAATGAAACTTAGCATATCAGTTCAGACTGAAGAGGGAAATAATGCTGCCTTTAATGACGTGAGAACCTTGTCTGGAGGTGAACATTCATGTTTCACAGTGAGATTCATCTTTTTCCTGTGCTCCATTGCAGAATTGCCTTTTAGGTGCTTGGATGAGTTTGATGTCTACATAGATATGGTTAATATTAGAATCGCAATGGACATGATACTCGAGATGGCAGATTCCCAAAGTTTCAGGCAACTTATCTTTCTTATGCCTCAAAGCATGAGCACACATCCTTCAAGTAAACTGACAAGAATTATTTGAATGTTTGATTCTGAAAGAGGAAAAACTACATTGCTTTTCCAACCTGGGACTCAGGAGGAAGATTATCAGAGTTGATTTGTAATTTGATATACCTTGTCTTCATTTGATACAAAGTAGTGAATCTAGAAGATGCTATGCTGTGTGAAATAAGTAAGACTATAAAAGACAACCACTATCAATGTATACCAAATATTAGGTCATCAGAAAAGTCATGACATATTTTTCTGTTTTTCTATGCAAAAATGAATCATGGCTTTTCAGATGATCCAATTTTTGCATTTGAGGGTGGAAATGTTAAGATCTGGGAGCATACAATTAGAGAGGATGGACTACATGTGGTGCGGTTGTTAAGGTGATGGATTCCCACATGGCTGGCCATGGTTTGAATGCCAGACCTAGTGACTTGAAAATAACAAGTGGCACATGTGTGTGCACACCCAAAATCCCAATAGGAAGAGAACTGTGGTGTGGCCATTACCCGAGGAGTGATTTCTCACCTTCCTTTTTCTGTCTCTCTCCTTAAGTGCATGTATCCTATGGTAAACGAGACAACAGTAGAGAGGACTATTGTTAGATATCACAGACTGCATGGGAGTAAGTGTTGGGAGATAAAGGAGAGGTTCAAAAGAGCATTCAAGAGACACAAGAGTGCAGGTAGACAGGGTAAATGAGTTGTAGAACAGTATATAACACTGAATGAAAAAATAGACATTGCCAATTTCAAATGTGGCATTCTTTTTGAAAATGATGAATATGAATTACCCTTGACTTGTTTGTTACACATTGCATACATGCTTTGGAAATCCATTTTTTCCCCTACAAAACTGAACAACAAGTGTAAATTAAAAATTGAAAAAATAAGGAACCAGCAGAAGGTGTAATGGTTACATCACTGGACTCCTAAGTAGTTGACCATGGTTTGAGCCCCAGACATAATGACTTAAAACTCATGCTGAGTGCATGTGCATATATGCCTAAAATCCCAAGAGGAGAATGGAGAAAGGACTGTGGCATGACCATTGACCCTGGGGGGTGAATTCTTGCTTTGTGTCTGTCTGTCTGTCTGTCTCTCTCTATCTTTCTGGTGAGCACACATGCCCTATAGCAAAAGTCTCTCTCAAGATAAATTAATTAAATAAATTTTAAAAATTAAATTAGAAAAAGAAAAAAGTCAATCCCAAAAGGTTTCTCTATTTTGTTATTTAGATTTGATTCTTTATCTTCTTTATAATACCTCTTCTTTAATCAAATCATTTGTATTAAAAGTACTCAAGACTTTTTTTTCTGTTCTTTAATTGATAAACATTTCATGATTAATTTAAAAGGGAATATGGTAAAGAATAAATGTAAAATTATATTGCTAATGTAGGTTATCCATGAATTGCAATCTAAAATATCAATTTCCATTTAGCCGAAACTTTACTGCCATGAGAATGTTATAACTTTTTTCCCGAAGACTTTTTTTTAGGGAGAGTATATTCTTATTTTATGTTCTATGTTAATAGAAGATAAATACAGACATATTTATGTAATTTTCACCACAGTATGAGGGAGAATATAATTTGAATTTCAGTATAAGCCTTTATCTAACTTCTATATGAAACCACACAATAGTTTTCTTTAATTGTTTTATTTCAATTTCTTTCATACATTCAAGTTTTTCATTTTTAAAAAAATATTTGTTGCTAAAAGGCATGAATCATTAAAATTTCCACAGATTTTTATCTAAAATGTGTCATATTAACTTTGTCATAGAGATTTCTAAGTTCTCAAATCTTAGCACACTTAAAGGTTTTGAGTTTCCAATAGCATATATAAGATTTTGAACAGAACTTTGGTCTGTTCAAAATTTTAAGCTTGCAGCTGTTCAGAAGTGAAAACTTGGGACTTTCCAATGAGGTGATATTCTTCTGCAAATGAATCCCAAATCCTCCTGAAAGAGCAGTCTAGACCAAGATAAACTCAATCTGGAATCAATTCTCCTAAAAATATTTTTACTACCCAGAATTAATCTGATTTGAAAATATTCTAGGAAGTCATAAAAATAAAAATTAATAAAATACAAAACCAAATCCACAAATTTGTCTCAGAAAACATTAATCAGACAATGATGCATGTCAATCCTTTTTTTTTTTTTTTAAATCTCTTCACAGAAGATTATTGCTGTGGGAAACTGTCTGCTCACTAAAAATTTGAATGCTATGACTAGCAAGAAAAAGTCAACTACTTCTTTTCACTATGTTTACATTTTGCTACCTAAAGAAGATGCTCATTTCTGTTGAACCACAAGAAGAAAATGTTTATATAGAAAAGGTAAAGGTCAAGTTTCTATCTTAATTTTAATCAGTATAGTATTTCAATCCATGTAATATTTGTTTGTCCATATATATATATATATATATGTGTGTGTGTGTGTGTGTGTGTGTGTGTATATATATATATGTTTTTGCTATAGGTAACGTGCACTCACCAGAAAGACAGAAAGACATAGAAAGACAGAAAGCAAGAAATCAACAACCAAGGGGTGTGGCCATGTCGCGATCCCTTCTTCTCCTTTCTCCTGTTGGGATCTTGGACATGTACACACACATGCCTGGCATGAGTTTAAGCCACCGGGTTCGGGACTCAAAATGTGGTCGGCTACATGGGAGTTCAGTGACATAGCCTTTACACTAACTGCTGGTCCTGCTTGTCAAAATATTCTTAGATATGACATCAAAAGACAGGAGTGACCAAAAATAGATAAATTGGGCTTCACCACACTTAAAAAAAATATTTTTGTCTGTGAAAAGTATCAAGAAAGTGAAAAGATAAAGGACAACAAATTGGGAAAAATCTTTTCAAATCTGTAGGAGGATAAAAATAATGGTTGTGCAAGGCAGAAGGATTATAGAAAAAAATGGTAGTAAGGGTCTAGGGTTTCTTTTGGAGGGGAGAAGATGTCTTACATTTGACTGTGGCAATGTTAAATCATATCTGTGAATATACAAAAAGAAATAGAATACATACATGGTAAGCGCATGAATGACTATATCTCAGTATACAGGTATTAATTTTTTACTTAGAAATAAGAACAGATTTTGTTCTTGAAGGAAATAATCTCTTAGTAGCTACCTTCTGGTCTGTAGCATATCAGGGGTATAGATGTATAAGAGAATGGAATAAAGAAAAACGAGGATTTACATCAAAGAGTACAGGGTTCACTAACTATTCTCTGAGCATTGCTTGAAGTCACAGTAAATCAGAATGATGCAAATTAGTGACTGGTAGTATCAAAATGTACTATTGTAGCAAGTTTTACTACAGTCAGGAGATTAAGAGTAAGAGATATAGGGGTCAACAGGAGGCATGATGGTTAAGGCACTGGACTCCCACATGGCCAACCGTAATTCAAGTCTTGGACATGGTGGCTTGAAAATTATGCTGGGCATGAGTATGTGTGTGCCCAAAATCCTGAAAGAAGAGGAGGAGAATATTCTCTCTGTCTCTGTCCAGTGAGTTCATGACCCTATGACCAAAACTTAAAAACTAAAATAAAAAAAAAAAGAGAGAGATAACATTTTCTTGGAGCCAACACCTAAGGAACAAAATTGCCAAAGGTATTCCAACTAATGCTTATGAAAAAAAAAAAAAAAAAGATTAGGGAATGATTTTCACTATTGGTCAGCGCTTAGACATCACATAAATGTATACAAATTTTGGGGGAAAAAAACTCTGGAAAGAAATGGAAGCACTCAACTCACTATATTAAGCTTCCATTACTGTTGAAATTAGTTACTTATTACAGTGGAGCAAATTACCTCCCAAATTTGGTGGCTTAAAAGGAAAGCATTTATTATCTCACTGGTTTAGAAGAGTCATCTGGCTCGGGTCCTATCACAAGTCTGTGATAAAGCTTCCATCTGTGGCAATAGTTATCCCAAAACTCCACTAGGGGTAGATCTACTTCCAAGCCCCCTCAATGTTTGTTGGCTGACCTCAGGCTCTCATTGGCTATTGACTGCAGACATAATTGTTTTACCATCTGATCCTCTCCATAGGGCTACTTCAATCACAGCAGCTGAATTCCTCCAGAAAGTAGAGGAATTAGTGAAAGAGATCAAGATGGAAATAACAGGTTTTTTGCAACCTGATCCCCAATATAGCATTGTATCACATTTATTATCTTCTATTTGTAAGAAATAATTCACTAAGTCCAGCCAACACTCAAGAGAGAGAATTACACTGGGTGTAAATATTGGAAGGGGAACTTTTGGAAATCATTTTAGAGATTACCACAACTATTAGGTACAGTGGTAAAAATTGGTGTAATATGATTAGAATCCCAAAGGGGGAGAATTACTAAGGATTTCATAGGAATAATGTTTTAGTTTAATATACTAGGCAAATAATCATAGCCACTTAAGGTTCTGGTTGAATGCAAAGTAGATCTAAAAGATAAATAAATAAAATTATGAATGCCAACTATATTCTTGTAATTCTTAGGACAAGTCACAAAAAATTATTGCTACAGTATCTATCCACATAGAAATGAATTATGAAATAGGAAATAAGATAAATATTATTATTTTACAATAGTGTATTGTGACTACAGTCGTGGAAAACTTTTTTTTAAAAAATATAACAATATCTAATGCCATTTCCTACCTGCATTTTGAAGGTGGTTCGCAAGGCCAAGGAAGCCACTCCTCTATCCAAGTTTCAGAAGTGAAGGTTTTTAGATAAGGTGCTTCTTTAGGGATCATTGTATAGCACTGGCAGCCTGCAATCTCTGGATGAAAGGTAAATAAGCATGGCCTTTCAATTAGCATTCCTGAGTCAGCCTCTGGGAAGGCGGCTAAGGTGACTGGATCCCGGTTGGAGTCCCAGACCTAGTGCCTTTAAGAAATGTCAAGCATATGTGCTGTGTGTCCAAAATCCTGACAGGAGAAATGGAGGAGAAAGAATTGTAGAGTGAACATATCCATTGGGAAGTGTTTTTTCTCTCTCACACTCTCCCGTCTATCTTCTCTGTCTCTGTTAGCAAGTCCATTTGCCCTTTGGAAAAATAAGAAAACGAAAAAAAAAAATTATCATTCTCTGCAGTTTTCAACTGCTTTGTCAGCTTCCTAATATTGGCAGATCTCCGAATAGACAATCTGTAGTGTCTTAGTTTTATTTTTGGAGATCTAAATTAAAAGATACTCTCTCATTCTTTCCAACAACATGGTAAGCATTTATTTTCCTTAAGTTTAAAGTTTAAAGCATTTATTTTCCTGTTTAAAGTAGCTAAAGTGATTTCTGTTAGCTTCATCCAAATCCTGTCTAACTTGTGGAGACTTCAGTAGAAGGACTGAAGAGTGGACCAGGAGGTGACATAGAGTGGAAAGCGCTGGATCCCACAAGTCTCAGACACAGCTGCTTGAAAATCATACTGTGAGCATGTGTGTGCCTGCCCAAAATCCTGACAGAAGACTAGAGAAGGCATTGTGGTGAACCATTTCCATGGGAGGTGATATCTAACTTTCTCTCCTCTCACTGTGTCTCTCTGTCTGTCTCTGGTGAGTGCACATGTCCTATGGAATGAACCTGAATAAAAAAAAAAAATAAGTAAAGTGAGCTGCATTCTTTTTGGTGAATTGGTTTTGGTCACAATTTCAAAGAATGTTGATAAGAACTTCAAATACAGTTTTCTCTTGAAAGAATATTTAGTGATTATTGATTGAAAAGAAACTTGGACTTCAGCATATATTGCAATGAAAGCAATCTAAGATAAAAAAATACTTTAATGGATTATGGTAGAGAAAGAAGATCCATGAATAAATCTCTTAATGATACTAACTATTGAGGTAGAAAACAGTGCCAGTATAATGTGTTTAAGAACTTTGGAGTCTAGTTGAACACTTGCAGTGTTTAGGGAACCCCAAATTTCAGCATTTTGTAGCTGCTCCTCATACATCTCAGGCTTAGCAAGGGGGGGTTTGATGAAGTGATAGGGTCCAGATGGCCCTCTTTGCCCTCTGCTCTTGGATAGGTGAAGGCTAGGGTAACGTCAACACCAGAAAGGCAGCCTCTCTTATGGGGACCCCAGCCTTGACAGAAGGCAGTTCTCAAATCTAAGACAGTCACTCCTTACATACCCAAGTCTTGGCAGGAGACTTTTGATGATATAGAGCATGAATTGAAAACTAAAGGAAATCAGAACTGTAGAGAGCATCAACAAAGACATACTGACTATAAAAGGATCAAATAGAAACTATGAAGATGAAAAATAACTGAAATGTAATACTTATTTTCTAAAAAAAATCTATCATATAATGTGACACAATTCCTTTATCTAATCAACACATAATAAATATAAGCAATGAGATATTCATGATTGGCATTGTATAGATTGTAAATTTTTTTAAAAGTTTTCATCATAGGATATGTGTGCTCACCAGAGAGGAGAGACACAATGATAGGGAAAGTGAGAAATCACTCTCCAGGGGATGGCCAAACTGAAATCCCTTGTCCATCACTTTCCTACTGGGATTCTGGACACTCGTGCACATGTGTCTCGTGTGATTTTCAAGGCGCCAAGTCTCAAACTCAAACTGCCATCAGCGACGTGGGAGTGTAGCACCTTAACAACTACACTACTCATTTGCTGGCCCTTAGATTGTAATTTTGATGTTTCCTGTCTCCAAGAAACTTCTGAGTGCTGAGATAATGTTAAACACTTGCCAGATATGAACCAATTGTATTTTATTTCCTCCTTTTAATGATTGTAGGAAATACCGTTTCTGGACAGAGCAAAAGATGGTGAAACTGCATGACAAATAACTAGAGGAATCTGAACTTATGGGTTCCTTTCAGAACTGATCAAGTTTGCCTTTGCATTTGCCATTTCTTATTTACACTGAAATGCTCATGAACACATCTAAGTCTATGATTCAGTACATCAGATAATATTCAGTTCATGACCTGCAATTGAGGATCCATTGTTACTTGGTTTCCGTTGGTAAGAGGTCATAGGTCAACAAGGAGCTATATCATGACAAAGGCTTATTTATCAACTGCTCAATGATTGTTACCAAAAAGAAGTTATGCCCTTATTAGAAACCTAATTTGGCCAAATTAAACCTAAGGAGTCACATGTGACTCTAGGTTGTTTTCATAATTTCATAAAGTATCTATATCTACTACAGGCATTTTCAGAAACATCGGGTCTTCTTGTCTCTTTAGAGGACTGTTTTACCTGCATCTATTGCTGAGGCTCTCTAGCTCAAAGTTATACTCAAAAATAGCAGTCTTGTGTTTACTGAATAAAAGGGCTACCTATGTATATTTCATGATGTTGCCTCCAACAATCCAGAGTATAATCAAATTTGATTATCCACAATTATGTAAAAAGTTCCAAGTTTTGCATCTAATTTTAAAGTTCTGATCTTTGCGAGTTCTCCAAGACATTGTATTACGTTAATTTTCTGGCTTGCCTGCTGAAGGAGAAAATCTGCATATAAACAATTACGGATACTTTCATATGCGCTTCTTAGTATAATTATTCTTGTTCTATGGGGCAGGGAACCAATGAGGAGGTGATGGTAGCTTCTAAGCTTTCTCATACTTTCTCAGAAACCTTAAAAATATGTATTGACATGCGGTCTGCTGTTCACATTTTTCCAAGAATTCAAGTCAAGATTCCTCCTGTCTTCTGATCACCATACCTCATTTTGATTTGTGGTGCATGTATTTTGACTCTGCAGGGAATATCAGCAATTTAGAATGTATCTACTAACCCTAAGAATGTGTATTTCTCTGTTCCCTTTGACAATTTCTCTAGTAGAGGACCACACATACCTCTTCGGAAAGATTTAAAGTCTATATTGCATATATACTACTCAACAGAGAGGTTTGACCAATACAAATGGGCTTAGGTCTAGCATATAAGTCATCGACTATGAATTTCCATTTTATCACTGAATTTAGGTTTCTAGTCATCAGAGCTAGAAAATTTCCAGTTGTACATGTGAAGCTTCTTGTTATCATACATCTCATATATATCACTTCTAGTGGTTTACAATCAAAATCAGCATCATTGCAGATTATTTGTAGGGTCATTGTGTTTTGATTTCTATCCAATTTCTGTGTCACCTGGTAGTTCTGCTTATTTTCTGACTTTCCGAGAATTCATTATTCCTACTGAAGGCAAGGCACTCAATTTTACTTTGTCACTTTTGTCATCATCCACACTATAAAAGAAAGCATCCCTTTGCAAAGATGCTGCGCTTCCTCACCTTAATTGATGAATATCTTACTTTAATGACGAAGGGAATACTCTCTGTGGACCTATTCCTTATGGTTAGGGTGAAATGACAAGTTTCCACATATCCATGTCAACATTTCCCAAATGATCCTTTTCAGTATGTTAAGGAATTTGCAGTGTATCCATCCTCCTTCACTTTGGGCTTCTGTTGAGTATGGGCTTCAATTAGATAATCTAGCAGAATAGTAAAACCTGTCAGAGGTGTTTCAAGGTATCAGATTAAGTCACAAGTGACTAGTCATTGAATTTGGCTGGATTAAATCTACTTCCTTTTTTTATTTTAGAGATATTTTTGCTATAGAGTGCGTGCACTCGCCAGAGAGACACAGAGAAGGAAAGCGAAAAATCACCCCCTCAGTGGGGAGGGCCATACCACAATCCCTTCTCCATTCCCCTCTCAAGATTTTGGACATGCATGCACACACACCAACATGAATTTAAGCTGCTGGGTCCAGACCTTGAACCACAGTCAGTTATATGGGAGTCCAGTGACATAACCATTACGCCATCTGCTAGTTCCTCAAATATACTTCTTATTTAATATAACACCTATAGAATCTATTCCCATATATATTTACATACTCCTCCTGACAAAATTCAGTAAGATTATACAACTTGTCTAAGGGGTCAGGTATCTCTTTCCAGAATTAGTCTTGCATTTCTCTATCTGGTTTATGTTAAGATCATATAAGTGCATATAGGCAATGACATCCTTATGGTAGATGGGAATCCTTTAATGAGACAACTGTCTCTATTTTGATCATTGAAACTCATTTGTATTCAGAAAAATTTGGGCTTTAATACATTATTATTGTAAGTGAAAGAGAAAGAAAGTAAAAAGGAATTTAGGGTTTTATGTTTCTATCCTAGCTATATTTTGCTCAAAGCCTGCATTTCAAATCTCAGAATCCCACTGCTTTAGCATCATTGTTCTTAATTTAAGATTCCTGGTAGAAATGATCCATTTCACTGACTGTACCTCTGTAGCTCCTTTGGTTTTAGCCATCTCTGTCTTATATAAAGGAAATGCTTCTGGAAGTATTCCATTGAGAACTTCTGATTTTCCAATCTTGTTTGAGTTTGACATTCAAGATTTTCTATATATTTTTGTCCTTTACGTCTTTTAGAAAACCTGTACCAGTTACTTTTGATGTATAATAAAGAATGCTAATGCTCAGTGACATAAATAAACAATTACCATCTATTTAGCCTGTGTAGTTAGCAGTTTGTAGGGTCTGTTGGGCAGGTATTCTAGCTTCACCTAGACTCATTCACATACTTGTGGTCACACCTCCCAGATTTGTTGGGACTGGCATGTCTACAAAGGCCGTAGCTGGAATAGCTTACTATTATTCAAAAGATTTCTCAATCTCTAGCAGGCTAGCCAGTGCTGATACAGTAGTGGATGGTCAGGCTTCCAAGAGAGCAAAACACAGAAGCTCCAGAGCCTCTTGTAGTTTATGTTTGAAACTGGGACTTTATAACTTTTTCCGTATGTTATTGGCAAAAAGAAATTGGCAAGTGCAAATTCAAGGGCTAGAAAAATGAAATCCATTTCTTGATATTGTTGCTGGAAAGCTACTTTGAAAATTATGTCAAAACATGGGGCTATCAGGAGGAATGAAGGATTGTAGAAATTTGCAATCCTCTATAAGGGTCAAGGAAAAAACAGCAACTCTTCACTCCTTATAGTCATTATTGTTACCCTAGTGACCAAGTGCCAAACAGTGGTTGTTCCTATGCCTCTTCCTCTACCTGCATACTTCCCATACCAACGATCTTTGACAATTTATATAATGATGGTATCACCATACACTAGATTGTCATGTCTCTTTTCCTCTAACTATTGTACTAATTTTTAGTGTGTGAACAACTCAGTCCAAGAACAACGAAAGTGTGTTTTCCAGGGCTACTTCTGGAATAATAAAAAGCAACAACAACAACAACAACCACAAAAACTCTCATTGTGGTCAGAGCCAAGGCAGGATGTGGTTAACATAAACGAATCCAGATAGCTGAAGAGAGTTTAACAGAAGAACTGTTCACAATGGCATGGTGAAATAATAGGGAAAGGTATTATGGGAAGCATGGTCACCTACTATTATAATTTACTAATGTCTTCTTGATTTTCAAGTGTAAATAGGAAGTAAACGTGAAATATTTCCATTTTACAGTGGAATACTGCTGAGAATATTCAATTTTATCTTTACTTCAATGACATGTGAATGAATGAAATACAATTTATAGAAAAGATAAAGTTTCAAGCTCTATGGCCTGATGGATGAGTCAGTCAGAGCCAACTGCATGGCCTGAATTCTGTATCTGTGACTGGAGAACCATACCAAGTGAATGTGTGTGCATGCCCCAAATCCCAACAGAAGGAATAAATGGAGAAGAGACTGTAGCATGACCCTTACCCAGGGGGTGTGCTTTCTTCTCTTCTCTCTGTCTCTCTATGGCAAGCACCTGTGCTTTCTAGCACACACACACACACACACACACACACACACACACACAGAATGATTGGAAGTTCCTTTGTTCACACTAAAAAAATTCTTCTGTTTGTTATAAATCATAAAAATTATGATGTTATAAAGTATGTTATCTACAGGCCAATAAGCTGTCTTATATAAAGTCAAGTGGGCATTAAAAAAAGAAAATGTTTTATTTTCATTTATATACCTTGTCTTACTATCAATGACTGGTATATACTACACACACACACACACACACACACACACACACACACACACACTCTGTGTAATGAATGTAACTTAAAACAGTAATGTACGCTGGTTAGAATGAAACCACACCGCTAGTCGTTGATTGATTCTCATGTAGTACTTAGGATGCGCCACAGACTCTTCTAAGTATCTCAACTAGAGTCCTAGTGTGGTTTTAAAGTCTTGACTTCTCAGCACCTATCTTAAATATCAAAATACCACTGCTCAAAAGAAATCATACAAAAACTCTTAGCACTGAGATTAGTTTTTAAAATCTCATTATCTATAAAACTGCTTTGCTTACTGAAAAGTATTCTTTGAAATGTTATACTAAAGGGCAAACCATCAATAGCTCTAACATCACAAATATTTGCATTGTTTTTCATCATATTCAAGCAAAGCTTCATGAGAATAACAAAGAGATTGCCTTACAGAGTCATGAAAGGAAGAAATGAAATAAGAAGAGGTACATTATTCAGACTAATAACCCAATCCGAGAGGACAAATAGAGGTTACTTTTCCCCTGGAAAGACTTGTTATTTAAGAATAAAAATGAATAACATAATTGACTCTATTCTTTGATACTTTCTCATACAGTTTTCTCTCTACCTAAGAGGACAAATTACTGTTTAGGAAAAGACCTCTAAGAACAACTTGTATTTTAAAAAAATCTATTGAATTCAGCTCATTTTAAAAAGTTTCCACTCAATAAATTCTAAACATTCAGTGGACCAATACTGAACTTAAAGAAATATTGGTCCTCAGTATATTATTAGTGATAAAATAAAGAAAAATTCAATTTCTTCTACTATAAATCTGAATTAAATTGAGTTATTTTTACTCATTAGTGTGGATAGAATTCCATTTGCTATTATAACTAACAATAGATACTTATATGTTTACATTGTAAAAACATCATTGAAATGATTAATGGTCTTTGAATTAAAATGCTGTCTGATAAGGAATAGGTGAACAGGTATTACCAGAGTATGAAGTTTTATTAAAAAATATATAGAAACTTTAAATACACTTAGAAATATGTCTCTCAACTGTAGTTTTTATACTTATTTAATTTTATTTATTAATAATATTATTATTTTAATTTGCAACAGGGTGTGTGGGCTCACCAGAAGAGACAGAGAGAGAGGGGAAACATGATAAAGCAAGCTTCCAAGTCTGGGACTCTGGGACTCAAACCACAGTCAGCCATGTTAGACTCCAGAGCCTTATCCTCTAAGTCATTTGACAGCCGTATCAATAGTTAATGTTTTAAATATTTAACCAGGAATGAACACTGGCATTGGAATATTTGGCCTTCTGAAGTGGGTACTAGGTATAGTGGATTATAATGTAACCTTGAGAGCAAGTGGGATTTGAGATTGTGTATAAAAGCATGTATTAAATATTGGAGAAGAGACAATCTTATAGTGATGTCCATTCTTCAACCTGCAATGGCCTGGGGAGAACTCTTATTACCAGAAACAGGACTTGGAAAAAAACAACAGAAGTACTTAATGCAGGTATTTTTAGACTTGTGGTAAAGTCTATCCTTTAATTCCATTTAACAAATTATTGAGGGTGGAAGTCATTTCCTTTCTTTCCAGCAAACCCTGTTGGAACCCCAAAAGTGGTGTATAGAATTATATGACTTCATCAGAAGTTGGGAACCAGCAGTTAGCGTAATGGCCATGTCGCTGGACTCCCACGTAGTCGACCGTGGTCCCGGACCCGCTGGCTTAAAACTCAACGCCAGGCGCGTGTGTGTGCGTGCCCAAGATCCCGAGAGGAGAATGGAGGAGAAGGGATTGCGGCATGACCATCCCCCCTAGGGGGTGATTTCTCGCTTTCTGTCTCTATGTCTCTCTCTGTCTGTCTGGTGAGCGCATGCGCCCTATAGAGCGCACGCGCCCTACAGTGAAAATCTCTCTCAAAAAAAAAAAAAAAAAAAGAAGTTTGGCACGAGTGCTGGTATTAAGAGATGCTGATGCTGGGGTGACTATGCTTTTGAGACAAGGTCTCACATACTGTTGTATACTTTGAGCACTGCTCAAAGGCTATGGGGACCACTGAAGATCGAAATCCAAAATGTGGGAGTCTGCGTAGTTGCATGTCTCCACTAAAAGAGGATATGAAATTCTGATATGCAAAAATGTCTCCCTACTGTAGGAGGAATACTAACCCCAGACAGCACTATCATTAACTGTATCCTTGAATAGAAAAGGAAGACACTAGTGGACATATGCTAAGCCTTCCTAGGAGTTCCCCAGAAATTACTTGGCGATCATTAAATGGAAAGTAATCATAGTCACTCATGTCACTGTGTCTCTGGACACCAAAAGACAAGGGCAGATCCAGAGGTGGGAACTATAGTGACAATGCACATGAGAAGTCAAAAGGATTGGGGAGCTGTATTACTAGTGGTTAAAGCAAAAACTCAAGTTTGTCTACCCAGACTGATATTCCAATCCTTTTATTACAGCCTGTAGGAACTTGGCCAAGAAGCCTACTTTCTTGTGTATCAATTTTCTCATTTATAAATATGGATAACAATATTTCAGAATTCTTTTGTTTTGTAGGTTGTAGGAGTTACTTTGTTTTTGTTGAATTTTAATGTAGTAAAGATTGAACATGACTCAGTGCTCATAGTAATTTAGTAGAGAGATTTAGAAGATGTAGACCAGAGAAAAGTAAATTACTACAATCTTCCTAAAAGCTGAGAGACCATGAGAAACAGAACTTTTATGTAAAGATTAATTATTTTTTAATCTTACAAAAGAACCAAAGTACAGGGATAAATTATCTGGGAGTTTATAGAAGGAAATTAAGATATTACTCATATGTAGTACTCACAGAAATCAATGTACAAAGAAAAAGGAAGCTGGAGCAGTTTTTAGAACTATAGGATAGTCAGCAAAATACACAGGAAGACTCAAGGGAGGTTTGATTACAGTAAAAGGTTTTTGTCTTTGGGTTTTGTTTGTTTGTTTGTTTGTTTGTTTGCATTCTATAGCTCATGTACACCTTAACAGAGATAAAGGGAGACAAAGTGAGAAATCACCCTCCATCTCCCAGGGGCAATCTGTTCTCTCAGGATTTGGACACACATGCCCACACACACCTGATGTGTTTTTCAAGCCACTCATCCAGGACTGAAATAGTTGGCCACATGAGATCCAGCCACTTTAAACACTGTACCACCAGCTAGTCCCCAAAAGTATTTTTTGAACTTTTTTGAACTGTGGTCCAGGAAAGCTATGAATAAACATCAGAAGTAGATTCTAAGATGTGTTTTTTTATTTTTTTTTAATTTATTTTTTGCCAGGGTGTAGATGTTCACCAGAGAGAGAGAAAACAAGAAAGCAAGTGAGAAATCACCCTTTAACCCAGGGGTGTCTGACCAAGCCACCATCCTTTCTCCTCCATTCTCCTCCCGGGATTAGGGCATGCATGCACATGTACCTGGTGCATATCGAGCATCCTGGTCTCAGACTGGAATTTCAGTGGGCCAGCTAGGAATCTAGTGCCTTAACCACCAAACATGCTGTTTTCAAGATGTGTTTTTCTGAAAGTATATGCACTAATATTTATGGAAATAAAGATAATCTAAAGTATAGATTTATCAACAATAATTACAAAAATTATAAATACTGATAAAATACATCTATAATTTATACATTAATTATCCTCATTTACTTAATTATTTTTCTAGAGAAAAATGATGGTCTACATTTAATCTCTTATTTCAGAAACATAAATGCTAGAAATAAAACTATTTTTTCAGATTATGCAAGATTAGTCTCCTGTTATGGATTGAATTATTTTATCCCTCAAAATGTTGAACCCTAACTCCTCGTGTGATTTATTTAGAGATACAGACCTTAAAAAAATAATTAAAACTAAATGAAGTTATAAGGTGGATTCCTAATCCAATATGACTGTGTCTCAAAGAAAATCCCCACTTATTCTACCAGCATCTCAACTCTACACTCACTGTAGACTAGTTTTTTTGGGGAGAAAATAAGGCTTATGACAGCTGTTAAACTTTATATTTTAGAACTTGGGTCACTAAATAAAAACTGACTTCAAGCTTTCTTTGGCCTCTAGTTGGAGGAGAAATTTTGTTACGAGTTATTTAAACTGGTTCAAATTCTTTTTTTCTTTTTTTAAGAGAGAGATTTTTTTTTGAGAGAGAAAGACAGAAAGCAAGAAATCACCCTGAAAGGGAGATGACAACACTTTAGTCCCTTTTCCTGCAGTCTCCTCTTGGGATTTTTGGGCACATACACATATGCACCCAGTGTGAGCTTTAAGCTGCGGGCTCCAAGACTCAAACCATCATCAAGCACGGGGGTGATATAACCATTACGCCATCCGCTGGTCCTTCAAATTGTTGTTTTTTTTAAAGAGTAAATGAAGACCCCTAATCCAATATAACTAGTGTATGTATAAGAAGAGGAAGATACATGGAGTGCACATAACAGAGGAAAGACCATGTGAGGACATTGCCAGGAAGCAGCCAAAGAGAGAGGCCTCAGGAGAAAGCAAATCCTGTACTTGTCACCTTTAGAGCTGTGAGCATTCATGGCACTTAAAACAACCTAGCCTGTGGGACTTTGTAATGGCAATCTTAGCAAACGTTATGCAGACTTCTTATCACTTAAACATCAAGAAATTACAGTCAACAGAATTCTCCAGCCAAACCGACATATATGTATAACATATATATTGCCTATAGATTATATAAAATAAGAATGATATTTTATGATGCAATTTGATAGGTCAATTTACAACAGTGATTGTTAAACTAAAAGCCTTAGGGCTGTCTCTGTGGCTTGGTAGTTAAGGCAACCAGATCCCACACGAGTGAACTTTTAGTTTGCATCCCAGACCCAGTGGCTTGAGAAACACTGGACATATGTGTGTTGATGCCCAAAATCTCCAAAGGAGAGACAGATGGAGGAGAAGGGATTGTGGCATGACACTTCCCTGTCGGGGGTGCTTTCTTTTCTCCCTTTCTGTCTCTCTTTGGTGAGTGGATGTTCTCTCGAGCCAAGAAAATAAATAACTCTAACCAGAGAATTAGTGTAAAAGCTTTTAAAATAAAAAATTCAGACATCTATGGTTTCTATTGGTTTATGTGTGTTTTACATGCAAATACACACACATGCATACTCCAGTAAAGTTTCAAGAAAATAACAAATAAGCTAAAAATGTGACTTTCATTCTTGGTTTTGCAAATTACTTGCCTTGTAACAATGGATATTATTCCTAGTCTATAAAGGCTTAATTTGGTCCATCACACTGTAGTTTTTTCTCTCTAAAATATGCATAATAATGTCTCCTTAATCTCTCTCTCAGTGGTGATCAAATGCGGTAACATGAAAATCTTTTCGAAAACTACCAAGATGATAAAAATGATAAAAAGGTCCTAACACTGACAAGAAACAAAAGACTTTAGTGAAATTTAATTGCTTTATCTGAAATAATAGTTTTTTAAAGGGGAGGTTAAAGAACTTGAACCCTGAAAACTTTTATACATTAATTTACTGAACAAGAATAAGGACTATCTATGACCAGTGTAACATTTTTTTTTCCTGCGATGTAGTCAATATTTGTTATTACTCATTAAGTTTAAAATGTTTGTTTATGTACAAGTTTGATTTACACTATACTAATGGTTGCTAAATGGAAGATTTTTGTTAACTTAATGCAAATTCATCAGTCAGGTTTTTTTTTTTTTATATGATTAAAGACACTGTAAAATATCCTCATTATGCATGGTTTTTATCTCACCCAAAGGATAACACTTTCAAAGAGTACGTTTCAATTTTTTTAAATTTCTCTTCTAAACAGATTCTTATGTAGACTTCACAATTATTTGTTCTTTGTCCTAAAAGCCATTAATTGATGTAAACTTTTTTAGACTTTTTATCAGTTTAGAATAAATTATATCATTTCAAAAGTATGATTATATTTAAATCATGTTATTTCTGGATGATTAGATTATCATACTTGAATAAACCACATTATAATTTAACATTTTTTTTGTTTGTTTTTGTTAGAGAGAGGGAGATTTTTGCTATAGAGTATGTGCACCTTCCAGAGAGAGAGAGACAAAAAGAGAGAAATTGCCCCCTTGAAATGGCCATGCCGACATCTCTTCTCCTCCATTCTCCCCTCGCAATTTTGGGCATGCATGCACATGTGCCTGATGTGTTTCAAGCCACCAGGTCCAGAACTCAAACCGTGGTCAACTACATGAGAGTCCAGCAATATGCCATTATGCCATCTGTTAGTCCCTATTCTAATTTGATAAGAAAAATATTCACCAATTAGAAGCTAGCACACTAAATAATTATTATAGTCAGTCATATACATGAACTTACAAAAAAACAATATACTAAATTTGCTGTTAAATCTTAACACGAAGTTATCAACCATTATTTTTAATATTTAAATTAAAATATATGAGGAGCATACAGGAAAGTACAATTAAAGCAGCACTTCACAAAGAGAAATAAAAATTTAAGAATCTCATTGAGATTCACCAACATATATTCATGATATCCACATGCTATGCAATCTGCCTGAGTAGATGACCTCTATATAATAATAATAATAATAATGACAACAATAGCCCTACAAGGATAATAACTCCCTCAATCAAACTGAAGTGATAATGTCATTTTCTTTGACTCCTTGGATCGTTACTCATCTTTTAAATAAATCTCTTCTATCGAATCTTTTAGGAGCACAGCCATAGCTTGAATAGCAATGGTATTGATTTCTGTGTAATTATTAAAATGGTTAAGTTGCTATTTCTCACGCATGTTGGAGTAATGCTGTATTCATCTCTAAAGAAAAGAGAAATGATTTCTTTGCTTTAGAGATATGCACATGAATGAAGAAATATAGACTTTTTAACTGTATGAGAAAATGAAGAGGCTCTCTCACAGTGAGATATGTGGTGTCTCTTCCTCACACCTGCACTGTCGAGCACTACCAGAATGACACGTCCTTCAAGTACTCTGTCAGACTTCTGTAACGTATGAGATTAGAAATGCAATGTTTATGCCACAGGGAGAATGTTGATGTTTAGCAATTTAAAGTAAAGTTGCAAGGAAAAAGAAATATTTGATTTCTGTAAGCCTTAGGTTAAATGCCAAGCAATTAACATTAACCAATTATTTAAATGCAGTAGAAACATGCTCTTTTTATCTCTGCTTTTCCAATTTATGACTTACAATTACTTTTTGCTTATAGAAAAGACTTTTAAGGAAATAGACTTCAAATTGTCATCACAGATAACATGGCATTTTTTGAAATTTTATGTATTTTATTCAAGATAGACAGTATGTGTGCAGGCATGAGAGAGAAAGCACCCCTGTTAGGGTCCTGTCACACCATCCTGTGCTTTGCTTGCCTCCGGCTTGTCAGGATCTCGTGCACACATCCATGCACCCAGGGTATTTACAAGTTGACCTGGGCATCTGAATGCACAGCCAACCATATTGCTTCTAGCAGTGCGATTCAGTTTACTACCAAATGTACCATAAGAACTCTGTCAGAAAACCATATTTTAAACAAACTGAAATGACTAGAGGAACTAGTTCTAAAAGACTGCTATTCAGAAAATAGTAAATGTAGTAGACTTGAGACTATAAAATTCTTATAATGGCCTGATTGTAAGGTAACCTTTGGCTGGTTCCTAAGAACTTAAGAGTTCAGGAGTGTTCCCACCATTCCCTAACTGATAAGAGGGGTCATTCTGCTTAAACTGTTTTTTCAAATAATGTGGTTTGCAGGACACCCATTTTCTTTCCAAGAGTCTGAAACTTGAATAAATGCTAGGGAAAGTTCATCTACTTGACCAGCTTCCCTGAAAAACCTTGGACAATAAGTCTCTAATGAGCTGTCCAAGTAGACATTTTACGCGTTCACCCAGCTCCTTGTTGGAATATAGTAGGCACAACTGTGTGACACCTTGGGAAGAGGACACTTAGGATCATGCACCTGGTTTCTTCTAGATGTTGCTCTGTGTGTCTTTTTCTTTGTTGATTTTTCTGTGAAAATAAGTTAATGATAAAATTACCACAACAAACAAAAGTAAAAGAGACAAAGCAAGTGGAATCAATGAGTGAAGCAGGTTGGTGACAGTGTTGTTACACAGGTGCGTGTGCAACTTTGTGTTAGCAATTGTTGCCATGGAGAAATGAGGCTACTGTGTTACTAGAGTATCTATTTTCTTTATAATAAATCCCAGTCATGAGTTCAATATACTGAGTCCTGTGAGTTCTCCCAAATATCTGAGCCTGTTGATGATCTGAAGATTCCAAACAGTTCTTTTTCCTTATCTGAACAAACCAACTGACATTCATTTTCATATAACTAAAATTATATTCACATTTCTAATCTGTGCATGGTATATTTTATAAATGTTCTTTCACATTTGGGAGTCGTAAATATCATTTGGGGGGCTACATGGATTATATCCTACTTTTCAAGACTGGTTCTTTAAAAATAGGTTGAAAGCTGTTTATTTAAAATAATTAAAAATGAAGTATTATTGCATTAACACACAAAATGATACTTTTTTAATAATAGAAGTCATTCTCCTAGTGGATAAAATTGCCAGGATTTCTGACCTTGGATGAGTGCATCCTTTGAGAATTATGTCTATGATCAACACTTTTACATTAAACTTATGCAGAAGATGTTCCCAAGAGACATTGCTGCCTACATTCCCACCTCCCCCTCAGTCCCCAGAAAATCTATCTTTAAAATATTCTATTCCTGGAAATAACAATTAATCATATTTTTTTGTGTGTGTAAAGAATTAAATATTTTGAAAGCAGTTAATAGAGGATGCAACTCATATACATACAGTTTTGTTCATCACTTTAATCAAAAGACAAATTGGAACTAGAAAATTTTTAAACAAATTACCAGAATAAACAACATAAGGAGATAAACGCTTTTAGTTGAATGAAAGTGATTGGGATTCTTGGCATCGCAAATATAAAGACAGAAATGTTATGAAAATGAATTTAATGATGAAATTACCACCACAAACAAAATGCAGAGTGACAAGGCAAGTGGAACAAATGAATGAAGCAGGTTGGGTGGCAATGTTGTTGCACAGGAAAGAATGACAACTTTGCTTCAGCGATTGTTGCCATGGAGAAATATGGCCATTATGTTACTAGAGTATGTGTTTTATAAGGAGCAAACATAAACATGTTTTTCTGATAACAAATATCTTTAAGAAACCAATGTACTTATTTAAACTTACGTAGAATGAAATGTCGGTTTGCCAGATTAACCTGTGTACCTACAACAGCTATTGCAAGACATAGACTTTTAAATGTGGGATTTCATATAAAATTTCAGAACATTAGGAAAAGGAAATACGCATACACGTACAAAGATACACAGTTGTTAAAGATTTCCTTCTTTCTTTTTCCCATGAGTGTGACAGACAGACAGACAGGCAGAGAGAAAGGCGTCCCTACCAATGTCTTCACACAGTGCTCTGCTCCCAGTTTCGACCTCGACTGGGTCATGGCTATGTGTGGGCCCAGCATGTTCAGAGAGGCCTTTGGAGGTGAACCCAGAACCTTGCCATGGGGATCAGCCTCACAGAGCATTATTATGTCACCACCATACCACCATCCAGCCCCTATTTATTTTTATTATTATTTTTTGATACAGGGTCTCAGTACACTGCCCAGGCTGACACTCCCTCAGCTTCCCAAATGGTTGGAACTTCATTTATGTGCCAATATGCCCAGCCTTACGCACATATTTTAGAGCCTATATGGAGAATAACTATAACATATATTTTATCCTGGCTAGAAAACATAAGTTCCCCCCAAAAGTATACTACAGAAAGTATTTGTTTATTCTGTCATCCACTTTGCAAACAAATGAGCAGGACACGCTAAGTCTGATAAGAGAAAGGAGACTATGCTCTAGAGCAGCTGCAGAGCTAGTGAAAGTATACTGACGTGTCAGGAAAATGCACATGGGACCAACTTGTGAGGAAGACGGATCAGTGAGATGTAAAAGAAAAATTTGGATAAGGGTCAGTACATTGATTTGAGAGAACTCTCCAGGCATCAATAACGTATTGACTGTCCTGGCAAAGACCCCAATAAATGGTCTGAATGTGATTCTAGGAAGAGACGTGGAAAAAGTGAAGATTTCATACTAAATGAGGAAGACATGACAGAAATATCATACAAGAAAGAGAAGAGACTATATATATATATGTATATACGGTCGACTACATGGGAGTCCAGCGACATAGCCATAATGCTAACTGCTGGTCCCAAGAAGAGAATATTAAAAGATTCAAAAAATTAGACATGTCAGAGTGAATATACTCTGAAAGGTAGACACTATCAGAGGGCTATGTTTTAAAAAGATTCCAGGGGATGTACTTTTGAGAGGGGTATGGCCTTATAGCACTGTATTCAGTGGAGGCTCTCCTCTAGTGTAGGAGTGGATGAATGAGATGATATAATAGTCCTGGGATCACTGAGTCGTGTGAATGGAAGAACCCTGAAATAAGAGAGGACAGATGGTGGCCTCTAAACATTACAATCAAAGTGGATGCAAGTCTAATGAGAAGTAAGGTAAGACTGGCATCCAGGGACACCAGACTCAGAGCATTATGGAGATGGACAAGAGCTCATGTTCCTCAGAAACAAAATAGATGGGCAAGTAGGGCCAGAGGTAGTGTAGTGGTTTAGGTGTCAGACTCCCATATGGCCAATTGTGGTTTGAGTCCCAGACCTAGTGGCTGGAAAATCACACTGTGTGTGTGTATGTGTGTGTATGTGTACCCAAAATCCCTAGAGGAGCATGGAGGGGCAGGGATTATGGAGTGGTCATCCCCCTGGGGGATGAGCAAACCCTATGACAAAAACCTTATAGAAAAAAAAAGGGGGGGGGCAACTAATGAGTAATAATTCTCAAGCAATAAAACTAAAATAAATCAAGAAATAATTTCTCTTACCCATTAAAATGTTTGAATTACTTAGTTTTCAGACTGACCTAGTTTTTGGCCTTAGTCTTAGAAATCATTGACTAAAGGAGATGCTGGGTCCGCATGAGGATACCTAGTCCTTTCCACACAGGGGTCTATGGTCAACTGTTTAGTCACTGACTCAGCCAGGCACTGAGAAAACATGAATCTCCAAACATTAGAGGACTTTGGGACATAAGGTCTTTAATGATATTGATACCTAGAGACATGCAGAGTCATCATCGATTCTGTTAGAGTGTGGACATGGGAAGACAAGTGATAAATGAGGTCCTGAGCTAAATCTGGCTTACAACGGTTCCACGGAGTTTGCAGACACACCTGATAATCATTCCCTCTTTCCCCAGTTGTATGAGTATTATTGAAATAGACATATGTAGTAGTTAGTACAACTTTTGCATTAGTTCTTTTGCCTCTGGGGTTAGAGTGATACTATTAGGAAAAGAAAGTAGAGACCTCTAAAGCAAACTCTGCCAAGCTAAAATAATATATGAGATACAATATTGCCTACATGAGAGATGACAATTATTCATACCAGGCTTATATTCCTAAAAGATGGTGGTCCTCAGCACATTTTTTATGTAGTTCAATAGTTTGGTCGGTACAGCTCAAATAGATCTTGGGAAATGATGGATAACTATTGCAAAATCGAGCATGTGATAGGTCTAATTGCCTCTAAGGGCTCCTATTTTTATGTCTTTGGTAGAACCAATTAATATAGTTTTGGGTACACATAGTTACTGATACCAACACATGCACTCCTTTATACAGGTGAGAAATACTTCACTTTAACTTGCAACTGGCCAGCAACATACTTTTACAGTCTCGATTTAACTCCATTACTTTTCCTGCTTTTGTCATGACATAATCTAAAGATACCCAACTCAGCTAAGAACATCACGTTAGTTCACTTGATCAATGACATCAGACTACTAAGATGTCATCAACAGCAGACCTAGGCTTCGATGTAAGCATTCCCACCTTTAAATCAAACAACTACAGATCCTTTGGTAATGCGATATTATTGGTGAGAAAAGATTATGAGGTTTTCATGGCAGCCACTCTTGGAGGTCTATTGGTAATTTCTATAATTTTGTATTGCCTCAGGAACCATTTTGAATATAATTTTAACTTTCTCATACCATCTGCAGGGCCCAATGTCCCTGATGCACCCTGTAGATTTCCAGCCCCTCTCAGTTCCTCAAGGCGGTTGATCCAGGCATCTTCCTTGTACGACCACCTCTTGGTGACCACTTTCCTGCAGGACAGCTAGATACAACCTACTTGACCGCTGGCAGGGGTGATTTCTCACTTTCCCTCTTACTGTCTCTCTCTGTCTCTCTCCAGTGAGCACACATGTCCTATGGCAGAAACTTAGATAAATAAGCATATAATACTATTCAGCTAGGTCTCAATTGTGTATTTTTCAGATAACTTTGCTTCAGAATAAACACTTCCTCATTTCAGAAAGATATTTGGCAGTATGCACCTGTGTGTGTGTGTGTGTGTGTGTGTGTGTGTGTGTGTACATTTTGAGCGGGAGCCAGCAGAGAGAAAATGTATTCAGGATTGGAGTCACAGAGACACAGAAACTTTAGAAGCATAAATTAAAAACTGCAAAGTTAGGCACATAATGAGAAAAGGCATTTCTGGTTCATCAGAGAGGAGTAGCAATAGCAGTAGCCTTCAGAATATGCTTGTGGAAGCAAGTTTCATTAGCAATGCATTAAACAAAGGTATTTCAATATAGTTAACTTGGTCAATGGAGGGTTTTCTGTGGTTAGTAGTAAGAACACTGTTAAGAAAAAAAGGGGGGGGCTGTCCTGATACACACTTGTGGTGCAAAGAACATGGTCCTAGTAGAAGACGCTCAAGAGACACTAAGATTACAAATGTAGAAAAATAATGAAATATAAAAGGATTCATTTTAAAGTTTTTTAGAGCAGGGAGGTATTGTAAATTATTGCCAGTACATTACTGTTTTTGTTTCTGTTTTAATTTGTAAAAGGTTTATAGTGTGTTGGGATCAGCAGTTGGTGTAATGGTTATGTCACTGGACTCCCATGTAGTTGACCACAGTTTGAACCCTGGACCCAGTGGCTTAAACTCATGCCGGGCATGTGTACATGTGTGTTGAAGATACTGAGAGGAGAATGGAGGAGAATGGAGGAAAAGGGATTGCAGCATGGCCATCCCCCCGGGGGGTGATTTCTCGCTTTCTATCTCTCTGGCGAGCACATGCGCCATATAGCAAAAACTTCTCAAAAAAAAAAAAAAAAAAGGGAAAAAGGGAACCAGTAGTTAGCATAATGGCTATGTTGCTGGATTCCCACGTAGTCGACCGCGGTTTGCATCCCGGACCCGGTGGCTTAAAACTCACACAGGGCGC
>NW_006159765.1:1121973-1144002 GCF_000334495.1 Tupaia belangeri chinensis
ATGGAGGAGAAGGGATTGTGGCGTGACCATCCCCCCTGGGGGGTGATTTCTTGCTTTCTGTCTCTATATCTCTCTCTGTCTGTCTGGTGAGCGCATGCGTCCTATAGCGAAAACCTCTCAAAAGAAAAAAAAAAAGAAAAAGAAAAAAAGAAAGGTTTATAGTGTGTATGTTCAATTGAATATAGTTGATAATTTACAATACAAAATAAATACTTTTCTAAACATTCATGTTTAAATATTGATATTTTAAAAAGTCACATTTTATTGTAATTAGCCTTTAGAACACATATATTTTAGGAATCACATGTTGAGTAAGAATGCTTCAAAACATTTTCTTTTTTTTTTTTTTTTTGAGAGGTTTTTGCTATAGGGCGCGTGCGTTCGCCAGACAGACAGAGAGAGACATAGAGACAGAAAGCGGGAAATCACCCCCAGGGGGGATGGTCACGCCACAATCCCTTCTCCATTCTCCTCTCAGGATTTTGGGCATGCACGCACATGCGCCCGGCGTGAGTTTTAAGCCACCGGGTCCGGGACACAAACCGTGGTCAACTATGTGGGAGTTCAGGGACATAGCCATTACGCTAACTGCTGGTTCCCAACATTTTCTAAGAAGATTCTATTGTTTATTTTCACATAAATTTAATTCAAAGCAATGTTTAAGGATTCACTTTCTCTTTTCTATTAATGGTTAACTTCTATAATTTGGTTAAAAATTCTGAGATATACAAAAATATGCAAATATTATCTACTAATTTTCTGACAATTATTTTGTCCTTCAAGAAAGGGCTGGACTTTAATCACCACTTGCGAATTCATTTCAGATTTTTTTTTTCTTCCTGCTGTCGAGCTACTAGCTGCAGAAAGTATTTTTTTTTAATGATCACTTTCTTGATGGAAAACTACAGAGAAGTCAACATATTTTTTGACAATGTAAAAAAGTCTCAAGAGCATTTTTTTCCTCAGATGTTCCAATGCTTATGATTTTTAGATCTAAGAAGAAAAAAAAAGGCAAGCCATGATCTTTCTTGCCTTTGAGTACTTAGAAAAAAAGTGTTAATTGCTAGCAACTGCTCCTGTCAAAAAATGGTATCAGTTATCATTTTAGCTTTTCAAACTAAAAGTTGGGAATGTCACAGGAATGGCTGAGATTTGGGATTGTTTATGGAGCCCAGGACATAGAATGAGTCACAAATGAACATGGGCAGACAAGTTTGCATCCACAAACATGTGGCATTCGTCACAAGGAAACGTTCTGGCAACAGGTAAGGGACATGACAGTGACAAAGGGAAACAAGTGCATTCATTCAATCAGCCTCCATGTTCTGAGTAAACTTAGATCAATGGTTATTATTGATTCTTCTTTCTCTTTTCTGTTTTTGTTTCTTAGCCATTTAATTCAGTGTATATGCTTGAATATTTAGCATGCAGTGTGGTTTTGGGAAGATACAATTTATCCTACGTATTTGTTTACTCTATTTTTAGCTATTTCATGAAATGTTTAAGTTATTATGCATCTTAAGTCTCATAAAAATTTTCACTTTTTTATCATGTTATTTTTTAACTTGTCTTACTTTCAGACTTCAATTATTAGTATTTTTAATAGAAAAAGGTAAGATCCAACACAATTCAGGTGTTGAACTTCCATTAATGATTCGCTATATATTCCTGGCAAAGTAAATGCAAAACAAAAATGGTTGGCTGTTAAATATGTAAACCCATTTGTAGACATTAGCCTCTAACCAACATATTTATTTCAAGAATATCAATGAGGGACAGCCTTGATATAACTTGACAATTTCACTCATTATGCAATTTTCATGGTAAATAACGACTTAAGTTTTTATATTTAATATAGCCTGCATTTCCTAAGAGTGAGAAAGAAATCAGATTAAGCATGATGAAAGCATCAGTGTAAGTCTTTATTTTCATTCATTGTAAGGAAGATATTCAATAGACTTAATTATTAAAGTCATGGAAAGTAACTGTGGATATCAGAGACAGTGTGGGAGGAGAGTGAGAAATGGCGGAGGGTTAAAGGGAGGGAATCGATGGAAAAAAAGAAAGAAGCAAAACATTTAAGAAACTCAACATGTAAACTAATTGAGTTCAGATCATACATATGGTAACATCTTTGATTGAATCAGTATACATTATTTTCTAGGTGGCAAAATTCATTTTGCATGCTGTAATGATATACAGTAAGTGAATGTAAAATATAATAATACATAATAAAATAAATGTCATTGCAAGGACTGCAAGAAGTAAAAACAATTTTAAGTATTTTTTCTCAACTTGATGTTAATTTCTATTGAAATTTAACTTTATTTTCAGTTTTATGAGTGGCTTTAATTAACTTTTCAGCACATCATATTTTTATTATTTTAATTTGCTAGAGGGTACATGCCCTTGCCAGAGAGAGAACAAGACAAAGAAAGTGAGAAAGCATCATTGGTGGAGAATGGTCAAGTTACAATCCCTTCTCCTCCATTTCTCCTTTCATGTGCCTGCCTGTTTTTCAAGCCACCAGGTCTAGGACTCGGACTGCACAGTTGACTGTGTGAGAACTAGCCACCTTAACAGCCACATTATAAACTGGCTGACATTATTAATTTAAAAGAGAGGTTTCCATGATCAATTTTCTCTAGTTTATAACTCAAGGAATTTAGTTGTTTTATTAGTTATACATAATAATTAATTAAATATAAGCAATGAAACTAATTATATAAAAACAGCTTACATTAATTAAATATTGGGCCAGCAGATAGTCCAGCAGTTATGTCACTTGTATCCCACATGGCCAACCAGAGTTCGAGTCCCAGACCCAATGGCTTGAAATATGCTGGGCACGTGTGCTACATGCCCAAGATCCTGAGAGGAGAATAGAAGAGAAGGGATTGCAGCCTAGCAATCTCCCCTGGCAAATGATTTCTCACTTTCCCTCGCACTGTCTCTGTGTCTCTCTCTCCAACAAGCACATGTGCCCTAAGACAAAGACTTCTTTAAAACAAAGTTAATTAAATATTTATTTTTAGTAGAAAAACTTACTACGTAAGTAGAAATCATTTCTGATTTTTCTTGTCCCAAAGTAAATTCCCCACAAATACTTCTTAAATGATAAATAGATTTAATACAAAAATGAGTATATCTTTATAAGATCTTTCCCACACTCTTTATTTTAGATTTTGGTTTTTATATTTCTAATATGTGTATCTGTGTTCTTTTTATTATGAGCTATAATGCTTAATGTAAATCGTTTACATGTTGAAGAATGTAACACATAACTGAGACTTATTAAGCATTTACTATGTGTCGGAGATCTAATTACTTACCAAGGATTGATTAACTTAACCTTCTCAAATTTTAATGTCAGTACCATTATTCTCTCACTATAATAATAGGAGAATTTCTGAAAGAATGTAATCATGAAAGCCAAATTTAAATCTGCTAAAAAAAAATTTTATCTATTGTTTCAAGTTGATAGTTTCACTGTAGATAGTACTCACTTCCTGATCCTTAAAACAAAAGGATTAGATATTATTCCTAAATGAACTACTACCCTCTAATTAGCAGCTAAACATCTATAGGGACAAATAACTTACCATTTTTAAAACTCAGTTTGTAATTTATTAAAACCAAAATTATTCACTAAAGCATCATTCTTGAGCCATACTTTTTTTGATTCCCATATGTATTTGCTTTTTATTTATTTATTTTTTAAAGGTTTTTTGGTATAGGGCATGTGTACTCGCCAGAAAGAGACAGACAGAAAGCGAGAAATCACCCCCTAGCGGGGATGGCCATGCCGCAGTCTTATGCTATACAGTATAAACACTTCAATCCCTTCTCCTCTCAGGATTTTGGGCACACACGCACAAGTGCCCAGCGAGAGTTTTAGCCACCGGGTTCGGGACTTGAACTGCGGTCGACTACATGGGAGTCCAGTGACATAGCCATTATACTAACTGCTGGTCCCTGTATTTGCATATATTAAATACATCTGTATGACTTTCTCTTGGGGGAAAAAAAAAATCTTCCAATACTTAATGGCCTAACCAAAAGGTCGCTTTCCAAATGATATGTAAATTCATGGCTTTCCTGATTCTTTTAAAACAAATATCTCTATCTCAAGAAGTATGGCAATTAATTATGTTTAGTAAAACAATTGATCAGTGTGTAATAAAAAAAATGAGTACCTAAAATGACCTCTAGCCAGGCGTAAGAAGGTGAATGTCCAGCTAACCTACCCTTCACCCTATCATGTGTAGTTCCTGTATATTACCCAGGGCCTGTGACAGAGAACTTGAGTCATAGGCCCTTCAGCATCACTCAGCTAGTTCTTTCTTTTCAGGAAGATATGCCTGGCCCCAGTGGCATTAATAATATTAACATTTTCATAGTGGTCTTTCTCTTATAACGTTTTAACAAAACTAACAAATTTAATGATGGATATTTTAGATTCTGTATTCAGACAATTAATTACACTTTTAGGGTATCTCATACTCACTGGTTAAATAATGTCTTTTTGTTTCACTTCAAATTACAGTCATGTGGTCCTGAGATATTTCCACCCCACCCCCCTAAAATTTTCTTTGTGATCTGCAGCACAGTGGCATGATATAGATCTAAACAAGTTTCTGGACTTCTTTGTCTTCTTAGTCAACGCTAATCAAATAAAATTGAAAACAAACAAACAAGCACATACACAGTGTGAGATTGGATTAAAAATCTTTAAACTTTAAATAGCAAAGCTGGCCAATATGCTATTCCAACAGAGAAACATGGAAAGTCCTCATGGCATCCTTCTGTTGGTAACAAATCAGTTTCCGTAAATGCCAATAGCCTTCACTATATAATGGTCAGGACTGGCCATGATTTGATTCACCACAGGGATGCCACTCTTTGCTTTTACGTGTATAGGATTAAGAACAAAATAATTATCCAGTAGCTCTTTTCTCCCCACACAGAAAAGAACACACAGAATCTATCAAGTGTTTTCACTTTTTTTGTGGTTTACTTATTATTAAAATTTAACTTTTTATTATTTGCTAGCTTTATTAGAAATTACAAGATGAATATTTAACTAATGTTTTTTCTATTGTTTTTGATCAATAAGTATTTTCAATTATCTTAATTATTAAAACAATTTTAACAGTATACTTAAAAAACAAAGTATTCTTTCTATGTTCCAAAATTTCCCATCAAAATAAGAAGCCCAATTTACCCCTTACCAGCACCTTAATATGATTTCTCAATTGCAAATCTAATTCAGATTGAGGAACCAGCTGTGAAAGTGTGTTGTGTTGACACACACTGATTTTAGCAATGTAATGTAGTGCTGTTCAGCTTTAGTGACCTTTTAAAAAGTAAAATAAAAACATTATTCTCTGTAGTCTGAACCGTTTCAGCTGTTTTGGTTCTTATGCTATACAGTATAAACACTTCAAAACTAAGAAAGCCAGGGCCAGCAGGCGGCATACTGGTTGAGGTGCTGAACTCCATGCAGTCAACCACGGTTCTGGACCTGGTGACTTGAAACTCAATGCACGTGCATGGGTGTCCAAAATCCCAAGGGGAGAATGGGAAAGAAGGCATTGTGCATGGCCATCCCCCCAGGAGGTGATTTCTCACTTTCTGTCTCTTCGGCAACTGTGCTCTATAGCAAAAATAAAAATAAATTAAAAAAAAAAAAAAGAAAGAAAGAAAAGAAAAAAAAAACTAAGAAATCCAATAGGAATAAAAGGTGAAAGATCATTTTAATAATTATAGGCGAGAATGCTACCACTCATATTATAATTATTGGTTAAGATAAAGATATTTTTAAGGAATTTTTTTTCCTGTATCACCTACTAACTGGTTATTACATAAAAGTTTATTTCATTTATATTTTTGAAAGGTAATTGTTAGAGCCAATACAAAAATTGCTCATAACTCTCTTTTAAAGACGCACTGAATGTAGAGAAGTGAGTAGCTGATATCCTAAGGTAGACAATCTGTGTCAAATTTTTGGCTATACCACTATTAAGTTGATCATTGTTGTTCAGATAAGGAGTTCTGTAACTTAATTTTGTCTCAGTTTCTTTATCTGTAAGTTGGATTTTCATAGTCCTAGGTCATATAATTGTTTTGTGAATTAAATGAAACCTTTGTAAAGTTCTCCAAATATTAACAAACACAGAGTCAGTATTCAACATATACTATTGATTATTTTTTTTTATTATTAACCAAGAAAAAAATTTAAACAATCTTAAACTATTCCTGTTTGTCTACTTTTAATAATTTAAAAAAGATATTATTATTTGACAAATAACTCAGAGACTACTATTTAGATAACTAAATGATCCTTAACCTGATCATGTAATTGATTAAAAATGAATATATTTAATATTACAAAGTTATATAGATGCTTATATATTTGCATCCTTGTAGTAAGGATCTCAATTTATGAAAAAATGTAGTTGAAAAAATACTAAAAAGTAAATTAATAAAAATAATTAGTGATAAAATTTTTTGTAACATTATGTTCTGTCAGTAAATTCATTTCATGTCTCTTCCTGTCATAAGCACCTAAAGTTTTTCTCTCCTGTGACTCACACTGTTAGTTTAGTGCCAGATAAAAAGTCACAGTTTTGCTTTATCACTTGAAAAAATGTTGAGATGAAAAAAACAACAGTGTCTCATGAGATGACTGCCTTTACAATATGCCAAGAAGATTAAAGCTTGCATGTTTATGATAAGTTAATATAGATTTTTGGTTTGTATTTTTAGAATATGTGTGGTAAATGAGCCAATTAAAAATGCTGTAAACTTGCATATGTTTGCATAGTTTTTTGACTGAAAGACTTCAGTATTGATTAAAAACAAATGTGAACAGAACACTACTTTCTTAATTTAAAAATGCCTTCTGGATAAAACTGGCCTTTTTTGACAAATCAAAAATAATAGAAAATAAGAGAAAATTACCTCTTTCAACTTAGATGAATAATCATGAATCAAGTACAATTTTCTGTTCAAATAAAGACTGACATATCCATATTGTCTATGAGACTTTTTTAAGAATTACAAGTGCATAATTCTGGTACCTATGAAGTCTACTCTCTGACCTAAATGCCAGAATTTTTAAGATTTTTATTGTTTGGCATATACTCCTTATTGAAAAAAAATCTATGTTAAATAAACTTTAGAATACATTAGCTTTGAAGATGAAATTGATGGAAACTATAATTCTAAACATCATATATAAAGCAAATTTATCAAGACTTTGAATACTAAAGAAAAGAAGGCAAACAGGTGGAGACATCAGGACCCGAAGAACGCCACAGTAGTTCTCTGAGATTTCTTTTTTGCCTCATGTAACCCAGACAAAGAGGATACTGAAGAAACTGGCCATCTAGATATACTGATGAACACACAAAATCAAAGGCCCAAGAGTTTATTGTTCTCTTCAGGGCAAGGACCAGGAAAGGAGTTGAATATCAAGATAGTAAACACTCATAACAAACCCACTTATTTGCAGTGATGGCTTGACCACAGATTGTGTACCCCTCACCTCCTTACCTCTAGTCATGCTAGCAAATAATTTCCATTCTCTAGTCTAGTAGGAAACCATCACTATAACATCAAAGGTCAAGTTTGGAGATGAACTATTTATCCTTCACAGCTAGGGAAGCATGGTCCTTTATCACTTGGTGTCATTTGAGACCAAGTGGCACACTACACTCCTATCCTCATCAACAATAAAACAATTCCCTATTGCCCGTTATCCAATGGGGAGGAATCAGAGGAGCTGGTGGAAATTCAAGATCTTCAGTACTGTTCAGTGATACAGAGATTATGCCTCAAATTGTGTCATTGGAGGTTACCTGGAAGCAGGAAAGAGAACTATTATCTCATAGCCAGAATTATATTAGTAGGAGCCTAGAAGGGCAAACTTAAGTTTTCAACTTCATGTAGATGCAATAAGAAGATGCTCTAGGTCAATGAAAGGCAAGTAAAAGCCAAAAGAAGAACTTGGGTCAACGGAGGTCAACAGACAACCTGGACTCCTAACGTCTCCTGACAGTATGGAGGTGACAAGCACTTCTACTATGAATATGGTATGAAAAGAGGTCTTCTAAAACACAAGACAGAAATATGATCTAGCATCTCCTAATATAATTCATCAAAAGTCCATGTTACAATTAAAAATCACTTATCATATTAGCCAAAAGAACTTAACTTGAATGAGAAACATAAGAAAGAGCTCCCAATATTGAGATGCCACAGATGTTAGGATTACTTCAGAATGAATTAAAGCAACCATCATAAAAATGCTTAAAATGAGCAATGGCAAATTATGGTAGCATCAAATGAAAAAAAAAATAGTCACATAAAGAAACAGAATTTCAACAACAACACGAAATAGAATCAGCAGGTAGCACAGAGATTAAGGCAGCTCAATCCTACATGGCTAACTGAGTGGTTTGAGTCCCTGACCCAGGTGCTTGAAAAACATGCCAGTCATGTGTGCATGGGTGTCCAAAATCTCTAGAGGAGAATGTGGCAAAAGGGATTGTGATGTGGCCATCCTCTATGAGTGAGGGATGACTTCTCACTCTTTTCCTCATTGTCTCTCTCTATCTCTCTAGCAATTTCTCTCTCTCTCTCTGTCAAGCAAACATGCCCTATAGCAAAACTAAACATAAATAAATAAATAAATAAATAAATAAATAAATAGATAAAATGGAAAATTTGAAATAGAAAAAGACAACTATTAAAGAATAAATAAAAGAGAAGAAATGAAAACTCTCAGTAGATGCACTCAACAAGAGCCCCATGTTGAGAGGACAGAGGAAAAATTTAATAAATGTGAAGATATAACATGAGAAGTTACTCAATATGAACAACAGAGAAAATTAGAAAAATGAGCAGAAAATAAGTGACTGTAGTACTAAAAACTATACTAATATTTCTGTAATTGTAGGTCAAAGGAGAAGAGAATAAGGGTGAGACTGAAAAATATTTGGAAAGAAAGTGAATACAGTTTTCAAATTCTGGCTAAAAAGTGTAAACCTACAATTTAAGATACTGAATAAATTCAAAACAGGATAAACTCAATTATATCCAAACCAAAAAAATCACAGTTAAACTTTTAGAAACTAAAGACAAAAAATTTTTTTAATAGTTAAATAAATAATATCTTACAGGTAAGGGAAAAATAATTTAGGTGACAGCAAAATTCTTACCTGAACCTATAAAAGCCAGAAGCACAACATGTTTCAAGTGCAGAAAGAAAAGAATTACCTTAAATGAAAGACTCTAATAAAATTTTTGGCACTTTAAAAACAAAACATGAACTGGCAGGTAGCATAGTGGTTGGGCATGGCCTACCATGGTTCGAGTCCCAGACTTAGCAGCATGCTTTCTCACTTTCCCTATCCCTCTCTCTTGCTCTCTCTGGTTGAATTGAAAAATAATGATAACAAATAAAAAAATAGTTAAATAAATAACTGTTAAAATAAAAAGCAAAAACAGAACCTGAACATGTTTTAACCATATGTCCCAGCAATTTCACTTGAAGAAAAAAAAAATTAAAGTCTGTTCACACGAAGATATTTACACAGTTGTTTGATTACTCATAGATTTACATATTATAGTCCAAAACTGAAAGCAACCAAAATTTCTCTTAATAGCTAAATGGTTGAAAAAAAAGTGGTACATAATATAATGGAATACTACTCAGCAATAAAAAGTGATGTTTCTCTATTTTTCTTCTAAATGTCCTTCTTCAGACTCTACTTGAATGTATAAAAGAATATGAATTAAAAAAAAATTTAAAGGTATAAAATTATTTAACTAAAATTTACACATGATAAAATGACATAAATTTGTACACACACACAAACACATAAACCATTGAGAGCTAATAGTAATCATAGTGATTATTCAGTTGGTGGTCTTTTGAGTTTCATGTAATGATCTTGTTTTGCATAGTTCTTAATTTTATTGTGAGAACCTTACTGTAAAAAAAAAAGGTAAAGGCACCAATTACCCTGGTGAATTTATGGCAGAATTACATAAAATTTTTTTAAAAAATAGATTTTGAAGAGTGCTTTAAACAAAAAGTACTCAGAACTTATGTCCATATTAGTTTCAATTAATAATATTAAACATATTTGATAAAGAATATTAAAATTAAAAATTAAATAGATTGTACATGTTTTTTTAACCAAATAATAATGTGTTAAAATAGGGCTAAAAAATTATCAATGATTAATTAATTTATTATTTTTTCATAGTGTTACCCTGACTTGTTTTAAAGACTGAGAACAGAAAAATGGACATTTATAATAGATTATAATATATTATTTTGCTCTCAAACATCTCACACACATAGAGTAGAACATAATATCGAAAATCACTTGGACATATAATGGAAGATAATATTTTTCCTTTAAAATATCAAGTAAAACCTTCTTGATTTTTGAATCCCTCACTTTCTTTGGCTTCTATGAATTTTTATTTTTATGCTTAGTTCCCTGCAAATTTCTTTTACATCCTGTATTCAAGACTTTGAATTACTTACAGTTTACTCTGGCCTTCCAATTTCCAAAACTTTGCTCTCTTCTCTGTTGTTCTCTTTGTGCTATTGAGGTTTGTTCTTCTGGCCTGTTATACTTTATGGCAGTTTGGGAGATAGTAAAATAAAATACATATATTCAACCTTTAAATTTATGTCTATAAAATAATTTAGTCTTTAATAGCCCCATGAAGTAGCTACTTTCTTCATCCCCTCCTAAAATGTAAAAAAAGGCTCAAGGAGTCATTAATTTTCTCTAAGACACAAAGCTATGTGTGGTGAATTCAGAGCATGATAAGAATTTAAATTTACATTTGTCCAATTTTGTCTTTACCAGAGGATTGGAAAATATTTCCCCCTCTTTTGAACATACAAAAATCAATATATTATTAGGACATTTTTTTCCCCTATACTAAAGGCTTACTTAATCACTATGTCAACTACCAATGACAGGGATTAGCATTCAACACAAAATCTATTTGCCACCTGTAATGGTAATCTAGAGTCCAAAGAGAAAGAATAATGGCTAAAGTTTTTTAGGAACTCTATTATATCAGGTCATTTACTACAATTTCAAAATATTTAAACAATAGATACTTTTTCTCCCTTAATATATATATGAAGAGTCTTAAGTAAGAATAAGTCATAATGAGTTGATTCATCCAAATCTTTATATTATAACAGAGCAGTTAATTGTTCAATTCTGGAATAAAATATAACTATGCCTGAATCCCAGCTCTTTGAACTGGCTAAAGTTCTTTATTATCCCTCCAAATTAGTGTTTTGTTTTGTTTTGTTTTTGAGAGGTTTTTGCTATAGGACGCATGCGCTAACCAGACAGAGACAGAGAGACAGAAAGCAAGAAATCAACCCCAGGGAGGGCAGGCCACGCCACAATCCCTTCTCCTCCATTCTCCTCTTGGGATCTTGGGCACGCACGCACACGAACTGTGGTCGACTACGTGGGAGTCCAGCGACACAGCCATTACGCTAACTGCTGGTTCTGACATTAGTGTTCTTAAGTATAAAATAAGTATTATTGAATTGAGTATGAAAATGACAGCCATTAAAAAATACAAATTAAGGGACCAGCAGTTAGCATAAGGGTCATGTTGTTGGACTTCCATGTAGTTGACTGCAGTTTGAGTCCTGGTCTGGTGGCTTAAACTCTCACTGGGCTCCTGTGTGTGTGTGAGCCCAAGATCCCGAGAGGAGAATGGAGAAGGGGGTGATTTCTCACTTTCTGTCTCTCTTTCTCTTTCTGGCAAGAGCATGAACCTTATAGCAAAAACCTCCCCCCTAAAAAAATAAAACATATTAATTAAATAATTATTTGTGATGTATCATGGGACTCAGGAATAGTGTCTGAGAAATAGTGGTGTATGTGTGTGTTTGTGTATGCACATATGTGTGTATAATGAAGGTATATATGATATATTATTTTAAATCAATATATTGAAATGATTGCTTTAACCCACAGAGAAATATGTCTCCCCTGTTACATGAGAACTGTGAAAG
Source organism: Tupaia belangeri chinensis (assembly GCF_000334495.1). Classification (NCBI taxonomy): domain Eukaryota; kingdom Metazoa; phylum Chordata; class Mammalia; order Scandentia; family Tupaiidae; genus Tupaia; species Tupaia belangeri. The sequence continues at coordinate 1,134,050 of NW_006159765.1, forward strand.
GATAGTTTCAAAACTGTTAGGCTCTCAGAATAAGCTTTCATGAATCTGAAGTGTCGTTCCTTAAATATTGTACCACAGCCAAAGCTTCAGTCATTCTGTGAATGGTGTTCGGTGAGAGAGGAAAGCATTAGCGTTATCACTCGCTAGCCATAGATTATAGAGAAGCAGGTGGCAAAGCACCTGCCACCGGAGCTTTCCCGCCTGTCCCTCTCTCACTTGTAAAGCTTATGAAAATTAAGCAAGGCAAAATGTTTCGGTACAAATGAACTCGTACTCTATTTTAAAGACACATTTGGTAACATGTTGCCAGATAAATTATTCACATAATTATAATAAAAATGTAAAATGGGACTGGCCCAAAAACCTAGTCGTTAAGGGAACCAGATCCCACATGATCCACTGTGGTTCAAATCACTGCCCCAGGGACTTGAAAAACCTGCCAGGCATGCATGCATGTGTACCCCAAATCCTGACAGGATGAAGAAACGAAGGAGAGGGGATTGCAGTATGACCATGTCTCATTGATGTGCTTTCCCCCTCTCTACCCCTCTCTCTTCATCTTTCTGTTCTCTCTGTTGACTGTATGAGCCCTCCAGCAGTTAAAAATCATGTAAAATAAAAATAGTTATATCAGGGCATATATTTATGTGTTTAAGTTCATTACGTCAATCTTGATGCATAAAGTTTTCATAAAATATTTGTTACTTATGAGTGTCTGCGTGTGTGTGTGTGCATCTATATACATAATTTTCTCCATTGAAGAGCTGTAAAAAATTTACTTAGGAATTTGGAGTCACTGTTTTTGATTACCTTTGTAATCCATTCAAAAAATTGTAAACTTGGCAATTTCTATCTGTACAAAAAGATAATTCTTTTTTTCTCTTTATTTTATTATTTTTAAATATTTTTTATTTCGTTTTCTTTTATACATTCAATCATGTTTTTTAGGTTACAAAGCGAATATGCCAACATGTGAACATTTCTCCTTAGTCCAGTTGATAAAACTACAAAATTATCTTCAACAGATAATAGTAGTAATGGTGAAAGATTAAGCGATCATAGAGGAAAAATATTAGAGAAAGAGTATTAAACTTAACAGACTTTTTTCTTTTCTAGAGACACTTAAAATTATAATATTCCTTCAACAGAATAGTATAATATAAAAAGAGCACAGAGATAACCAAGGCGTTTGACCATACTAATTATAAACAAACAGGATGTCGGTGCTGAATATGCTGCTAGGTTCTGAAGCCTGAGTAATCGCAGACCAAGGGGCCAAGCATCCTGTCCTCAGTATGGAAATGCAGTCAGCCCAAAAACAGAAATGGGCAAAGTAAATTAAGGCCACAGAACTGGAAGAGAGAAAGAAAAGCCGTTGACATGTCTCAGGGTTCTTCAACTTCTCCAGATGTAAATGCTACCATTTTTTTAATGATAGGAAAATGGTAACTGAGGAAAGACAACACAAATTTAGTGTTCCAATCCCTTGATATAAGGGAATATATATTACAATTTTGATTTTATAGTTGGGGAAACTAACATATATTCTGAATTTAGGTGACAACCATGATTTTAATCGAGTACTTTTTTACCAAATCCTTTCTTTTTGCAAACACTGTTCTGCTTTTTCATTTTTCAAATCTTCCATAACCTAGAATAAGTTATGGATCACATGTAAATGTCGGGATGGCTGGTTACATTGCTGGACTCCCACGTGGCCAACGATGGTTCAAGTCCTGGACCTGGTAGCAGAAAAACTCAGACTGGGTATGTGTGTGTACATGCCCCAAATCTCGAGAGAAAAATAAAGGAGAAGGGATTGCAGAGTTGCCATCCCCTCCTAGGGGGTGATTTCTCGCTTTCTGTCTCTCTGGTGAGCACATGCACCATATAGAAAAAAAATTTATCTAAAAAAAATAGGAAAATATGGACTTATCAAGTCATGTCAATTCCAAGTTTGAACAAACCCAGTCTAAAAAGTTTTTCCTGAAATTATGCCTAAATTATATATTATATAATAACATAATAATTTGTTTTATTATATATTACAAATTACCTAAAACACAATGTTAACCATATATGATTCAATATATATATACACACATATATATACACACATATAAATAAATAACATGACCATAATTCTGAGTGAGAAATTCTGTACCCCACCATGATACCGTACATTTTTAAGTTAAGACAGGAATCAAACTGAAGTAATAGCAAATTATGGTTTATATTAACTTTAATTGTGAACAGTTTATTTAAAGCCATAGATCGTTTTCTTTCAAAAAATAACAGATGTGACCTCTCTGAAACCTAAATGTAGGACAATATTTTAAAGATTTAAAAAAAGATAATTATACACACTATTTTAAAACCTTGAACTAATGCCAAGGGAATAAACAAACTTATATATGAGTAACTTATAATCTTTAAGTTGTTAATTTTATTAACTTATGATCAAGAAGTTCAGTTTTATTGTACCATTCATAATATAAATTTAGATTCAAAAGAATTCTGAGAGCAACTTACTTCAGTAACAGGACAATTTACATTTTAGGTATTTGTTTGAGGAGGTGATAATGTTTTCTGAGCCAAGAAAGAAAGAAAGGATTCCAGGTACATGATGCTATGTGCTAAGGTGCTAAAATAGTAAAATAGTACATAGTATTAGGTCTTCTGACCTTGACATATACATCATATCTAAAATTTCACCTAAAAGCTTCCTTCTACTTCAGGGGCAATGCATCTGAGCATTTTATCTTTTAGCTTTATTTCTATGAGATTCATACTTGGAATTTTTTTTTTTTTTTTTTTAGAGAGGTTTTTGCTATGGGGCGCATGCGCTTGCCAGACAGACAGAGAGAAACATAGAGACAGAAAGCGAGAAATCATCCCCCAGGGGGGATGGTCACGCCGCAATCCCTTCTCCTCCATTCTCCTCTTGGGATCTTGGGCACGCATGCACACACGCCCGGCGTGAGTTTTTTAAGCCACTGGGCCAGGGACACGAACTGCAGTTGACTATGTGGGAGTCCAGCAACATAGCCATTAAGCTAACTTCTGGTTCCTGTACTTGGAATTTTTTACTTTTTAAAGTAACATTAGCCTGAATGTATGTGTTCACATCTATAATTAAATATGCATTTTTTCTAACTAATACTCATCCACTGAGCTAATCTGAGCTGATCGTATTTATACCAAGTTTATGTCCAGTACATCAATGACAATCATTTAAATTAGTAATACAAATTAAATTAAATTAGCAGTACAAATATTATTATACCTCTGTGTTTCCAATAATACCTACATAAAATTACTATATACTTTTTGTCCAAGCAGAAACAGGAACATTTCTACAATTACAAATTCTAAGGCTTCTCCTGAGTTCACTGAACAATATTATGCAGTCACTCATCTTCTGTGGCAATTTCAGTTACTTAACGTTTATAATACATACCTACCATAGAAACATACATATGTTTCCTCTATACAATGTGCATCTGAGTGAATGCTCTTTCTTTGCCATTCAGCAGTTCTATGATACATAATTCATTCTCTGTGACCCATCAATTCCCATATAGATTTGCTTTGCCCAGATTTATGATATAAGTTTAATGGTTTCTAGAAGCTAGTTTGCCAATGCCATGATTATGAGAATGGCTTCATGGTAATTTTATTCTCCCTGACCACCTGCTATATGTTGGAATTTATAGTCAGAACTAAGTCTTGACAAGTTGGGGGCAACAATACACAGTAATGTAAGAAATTATTTGTAATAAATTTCTTGACCATTCTGAAAACTGTTTTCATTATATCAAAATTAATATAGAGATTAGGGAAGACCTTTTTAGTCTTACATTAACTTATGGTATTGCTAGAAACTGGTTTATGGACAGATACAAAAGGACAGAAATTGCTGTTCACCTAAATTAATACAATTCACTTCTGTTTTATTATTCTGCCTCCTGATGCCTGCAACAGAGGGTATGCTGAGTCTCTGGCTTGATTTGTTTTTAACTGGCATGTTCATACATGTTTGTGTGTTTTGTGGTTTCATCCTGGGGTGGAAGTTCCAAAGATATGGAACCATCTCATGATTTCCTCCATAGTTCTCATTGTCCTTTTTAAAATATTTTGATCTCTTTCATATGAAAGAGAGAAAGAAAGGAAGAGAGAGAGACAGATAATTATTTTCAACAGATTTTTACCATGCTGGATTTCCCCACCTTCATCCCACCCAGACTACCAGCCAGCCAGGATCTTGGTCATGCCTAGTTTGTTGAAGTTGACCTGGGATGTTAGCTCTAGGCCTTCACAGATGGTTTCAATATCATGCAGTGACACTCTTATCATCTGCCACATTGTGGCTGGGCCAGCTCTTAATATGCTAGTAAGGAATGGTCACCTGTAGACTGAAGACGTCAATAGGAATGACAATCAGAGAAACCACATTTGACAATACATACATCATCACAAGTCATTCTCCAATTCGTGCACAGCTTTTCTTTTGAAATCTCACTTTTCTAATTTTTTTGGATTTGATCCTAATCTTGATTGTTACATATGATGATATAAGTATAATTAATCAGTGTTATAGAAGATTACTGAAGGAACACTTATTTTGAATTGGGCATACTTTTTCCAAAGAATTATCTATTCAGTTTTATGTATCATCATTTTCTTTAACTTGCTGCAGGGCACACTCTCCAGAGAGAAAGAACAAGAGAGAGAGAGAGAGAGAGAAAGGGAGAGGGAGAGGGAGACGGAGAGGGACAGAGAGAGAGAGAGAGAGAGCGAAAGGAAGTGAAAAAAGAAGTCACCAGATCTAGGATTTGAACTGCTAATGCCCATATGCCCATTTGGAAGTCCAGCACTTCAATTACCACACCACCTTCTGGCCCCTAATTAGATTTTCTTTACATTGCAAAGTTCTATTTGATGAGTATGGGACCGTTGATTCTTGAGAGTGACTATAAGACATACATTCGTTGCTGTTTACCTATTTATTTATTTCTTGGATATCACTGATAAAGCTCTTATTAATAAGTAGAACATGTATCTTCCTCCCATGAGTCTGGGTACTGAATTTTATGCTACATACCTATATATAATAGTTACAATATTGTGTACTTTAATTGCTTTCACTATAATCATAAACTTACGAAGTAAAGCTATCAATTGTCATACCTTGATTAGAATGGAAATGGTTTTTTCAACTGTCATACCAACCCCATGAATTTGGCATTAAAATTTTCAGGATACCAAAGCACAAATTCAAATTAAGGCTAAATTCTTATCCAAAATCATATATCTAGTTGGAACAAAAGCTGTGGTAGAAGCCAGCCAGGCAGGCAGGCCCTTTCTTTCTATCTAGAACACTTTCTCACTCAGAACATATTATTGGCCTCACACATAATATGTCATGTTTTGCTACTGAATGCCTTGATAAACAGTGATTATAGGAAGGATAAACTCACACTTACTTCGATGCTTAAAAGATCAAGGTATAAAATTAATATTGACTCAAGCGTACCTATTGATTTATAGATGAATTGGACAAAAGAACTCATTATGTCTGCACTTACATAAATCTTGAGACTAACTCTTCTGATTTCTGCCTTCCAGATATCTTGGTGCTTATTTCTTGACTAGTTTACTTACATCAGCAAAAATCTGTTCTTAGCATCCACTAGGCATTTCTCTTCATGCGTATCATCTTTGTTGACGTGACCCTTGTATCAGATGCTAGTGAAGAAGTAATGACCATTCTGAGGTAGGGTTTAGGACCCTTGTTTATGAATTAATTTAACTTGATAATGGTAGTTTAGGGTTAGCAGTGTCATGGTTTAGGTTCTGGACTCCCACATGGCTGATCATGGTTAAAGTCTTAGTCTGGGAGGCTCGAAAATCACCCTGGGCATGTGTGTGTATGTGTGCTCCAAATCCCGCATGGAGAATGGAGGAGAAGGGCCAACTCCCTGGAGGAGGGTGATTTCTCACTTTCCCTCTTTGTGTCTCTGTTTCTCTCTCTGGGGAGCACACATGCCCTATGGCAAAAACTTAGCAAACAGAAGAAGCCAGTCGGTTAATCAGAGGAAATTATGTGGCTATAAATTTAGTAGAATGGCTGGAGGGAAAAGTGGGTGAGCAATTAGTAGAGTAGCAGAATGGAGACGTTCTCTATTGGTGCACAGTTTTCACTATCATAGTATTTTTTCTAGGCACAATGTGCTTTGCCACAACATGACCCTATTCCTACTTTTTGCTACATTTTCCTTAGAATTAATACTTTCATTTTCAGTTTCTGAATTTTCATGCAATATTAGAAATAGTTATTTACAAATTTTTATGATGGAAACGTCAGATGTACAGAGTACTCACAGTAAGTGTCTTTATTCAGGTTTTTCTATATTCAATACCTCCAGATTGATTTAATTTTCCTATATTTTACTTTGAATAATACAGTCTTACTAGGGGTTATATAGAAAGCTTTCAGTTTCCAGTCCCTAAAAGTAAACATACATGCATCCCACAAGTCAGTGTTAGAAAATGACATATTCTGAGTGTCACTTCCTATACTGTCAAATTCGGTCAGTTTTCAAAATAGTGCGTATGTTCTTTTCTGCTAAAAAATACACTGACATTAAAGTCATGTCAGACTCTCCTGAAAGATTGCAAGAATACAAGATAATTCAGTTCTTTGGCGTAAATGATAAATGAGTCATGCGGAAAAGTGGGCAGTTACATCACATAAAAAGATAATGACTAAAAGCTTTCCAAATAGCCGTCTGACTCCAGCCAAGTAGGTGGTCAGCATGCTGCTTTGGCAGAATGCATGGCTGATTGCCAGAGTCTTTTTGAGCAAAGCAGCTATTCATTTCACCTGCAAAATCGGCAGTTCACTTTGACATTGCACATAATGAAAAACAAGTCATTGGCTATTTTTAGGCTAAACTAATAAAGAGGTACTACAAGTAAAATAACGGCACCTCTTTCCTTCATTGAGAACATGCTAACATTTCTATTCTAAGGCCTTTATTTGTTTTTTTTTTCTTTAATGTTCATTGTGAGGCTTTGAATTTAAATGTTATTATACAAATGTAGCTTTCACAGGTAATAGTACCATCATTCAGGGTTATAACCAGGTGTTAGGTTTGAAATAAATTATATACTTTCTAAGCATACTTATTTTATTTCGTATGCCTGTCTGTATGCATCAATTTTTTCACTTAGATTAATCATTCAATCTTGATACTTTTACCAGTCTTACAGAGTATATACAGTGTAATATATTCATATACATGTATATGAGAAGTACAGATGTAAAAATAAAACAGAAATATTGAAGCAATAATTAAAATCCATCTTAGAGATTTAACAGAAATTTTTGATAAATAATATATATATACATATACACACACACACAAATGTAATCAAAATAAAAATCATAAGATAAATAATAATTGCATATTTATCAGTATTTATTATTAATATTTGTCTTATCACATAGAATATAATGTATGTAATAAATACATATAATAAAACATAAATGCTAATATTGCTCAGATTTACCAATTAAATATTTTTATTGTGGAAATCCATGTTGCAAAGAAACACTTACAGAAGAATAGCAAAAGCTGTCATCTCAAAAAAGCTTCATAAATGTTTATATGTAAAGTGTAAGGTAATTTAACTAATATAGAGAATTTAGAAAATTACTGTGTATACATGTACACATACGTTTGTTTCTTGATATTTTACTAAGAATATTTTTAAGGGTTTTGCATAGGGCGTGTGTGCTCACCGGAGATAGAAAGAGATGGCGAGAGGGAAAGTGAAAAATCAATTCCCAGGGACAATGACCACGTTGCAATCCCTTCTCCTCCTGGGATTTTGGGCATGCATGCACATACACCCAGCATATTTCAAGCAACTAGGCATGGGACTTGAAATATGGTTGACCATGTGGGAGTCCAGCATCTTAATCACTGTGCCACCTACTGGCCTCATTATTTTACTAAGAATATTTGACCTCTCTCCAACCAAGAAAATATATTTGTTATTTATGTTATATGACAAATATGAACTGAAGTATGATTTTTTTCTTGTATGTGTATGTGAGAATTCTTGTATTTTTAGAGCATTTGACATGGTTTGTAACATTAAATCAAACATTTAAAATTAATTAGAGTATTAAGGCAATGTTACCTATTCCAATAAAATATACATTAAATTGATAAAAAATGTGGATCCTTGTGCTGCGTGTGTCCTAATTTAAGGTCTTAGAAAAAAAAAAAGCTATCGAGAAGCTATTGGCTAATTTACCACATATAAATATTTTATGTTGGAAACCAGTTCTTTATTAGAAGAGCAGATGAGTAAAACACAAATTTATGGATTTTTTATTAGTAAGTATACCCTAATGAAAGAGTTTCTAATGCTCTTAGTGAAGGTATAACCATTGTATTTGTATCAGAACTTAGTGTAATTGTGGAATTAAATGCAATTAACAACTTATCAAGAGAAATATGGTAAGAATTAAAATGCTAGGCAAAATTTACAATAGTTCAATTTCATTAGTCCAAGTAACTTTTGTGGTCAGTTATTTTTCTTGGATCTAGCTATTTATCATTCCCTATATCTCAAAACTATTAATATCATGATGTTATTCTGGTTAAAATAGATTACATATATATAAATTAGTATACCTTGATTGCTCTGAATTCTTATGTGCTAATTATTCTATGGCGACTTTCTCTAGGTAGTAGTAAATATGAAAAGAATAAAAGGGTCTTCAAAATAAGTCTTTGAGAAAAATTACTCTAAGTGACGTACTGCATCATACATATCAACCTTTCTTATTAACTGAGAAAAATGTTGTGATGAGTTAAGAGAAGCTTTTCACAATATCATCTCTGATTCATACTAGGAAGTGTTGGAATACCACAGGACTCCATTTTAGTAGTGATGATTGTCAAAGAAGTGTTATTGATTTATGTCTCGGTTGAATCAAAAAAATCAATGTCAGACAGCTTTAGGGGAGATATTTCTAATGGTTTTACTGTTTTAGAGTCACCTGAAAGATGCCTTTCAAAGACGATCAACATGGCCAAATAAGATTTGTTCATCCTCATTGTGGACCAACTCCAGGGACCTCAAGGTTTAATTTGGAGAAAATCCAAATTCATCCCTTATTTCAAGCAAAAATAAGCATTTTATGAAGCCTATGCAAATTGAGTACAATTTGAATACTTTTGCTTGCTCTTAAATTTCATTGTAAAATTATAGATACATATGTGATTTCAAATATTGTCTTCTTAATAATTTACAAGAATTCCTCCTGTCAATCAATCAGAATAACATGGCAAGAAATAAAAATGTCATAGAACTTATTTCTTATTCACCTTTTTCTATTGAGTAGGTTGAGGTTTCTGGCTTGTTTTTTCAGATTTGTCAAGATGCTGGGGATGATGAAATAATTTTCTTATGCTTGCATATATTCAATTCCACAGAACATGTAGAAAAGCAATGTATAATACAAAACAGTCACTGAAACAAAAAATAAATTTTGTGACATAGAGTTAAGATTTATCTAATAAGTATTGATACCCTTTAAGAAAATGTATAATCCTATCAAAAAATCCCCCTGGACATGATCTCCCAAAAACTAAACTAATACGTCAGTCTTCAGTTAGTTATTTAGGTCAGGAAGAACACTTGGCAACATAGAATTGGTGATCTGGCACATGTTAAAACCCTTTTTGGATTTTTCAGCATATGTATATATTCTGGGGCAAAAGGAAACTAAAGGACTCAAAAGCATAGAAATAAGCAGATCTTTAATAGTAGATACTAGAAGATGCTTGATAGGAGAGAATGAGATCACGAGATTTTGTGTTTTTTTTTTTTTTTTTTTTTTGAGGGGTTTTTTTTTTGGGGCGGGTGGGCCG